>NW_006436284.1:2800175-2818226 GCF_000325575.1 Pteropus alecto
TATTTTTAAAAGGAAATGTCAAGATCCATTGAGAATATCATGCTATTGCAAACGGCATTCTCATTTACCATTTGTGATGACATGGTAAATGGATCTTGAGAATATCATGCTAAGCAAAATAAGACAGATGGAAAAACTCAAGAATCATATGATTTCACCCATGTGGGATATACAACTGAAAGCAATAAACAAGACAAACAAACAAAAACTCAGACATAGACAACAATATGGGGGTTACCAGAGAGAAAGGGGGGTTGGGGCAGGTAGAAAAGGGTAAAATGTGGTCAAACACATGGCAATGAAAGGAGATTTGACTTTGGGTGGTGAACGCACAATGTAATATACAGATGATGTATTATAGAATTGTCCACTTGAAACCTATATAATTTTATTGACCAATGTCATGCTAATAAATTTAATAAAATGAAAATGTGAAAGATTTATTTTTCTAAATAATAGGTAAACAAAATATGATCTCATTTTTCATGTTGTATGAGTTACTTGACTTTTATACATCTCAATGGAGAAGAGAATAACTTCCCTTAATATAGAAGCTGTTGCTCAAGAGCTCTCATCTCCCTAGTTGTTGATTGATTGTTTTTTTTCCTACATCCATTACTAACAATGGCTATCAGAAAAGAGTCAGTCTTTTTGACTCTGAAAAAAGATTTTTGTTTATTTTGGTTACTAAAGAGAGTAAAAAAAGCACGCACGTATATAAACAGCAAATACTCAAGTTGAACTTGAGATCTTAGGTGAAATTTACACTAAGCGTCACATTAGAGGGGAAAATAGGATGAAAAATTGTGAGGAAAAAGCACGGAACTTTTATATTGCTGAAAATATACATAGAGTTTTCTATGAGAAGATTTGGCTTATAAGGAAAAGTCTGGATAAAATTTCAGGATTTAAGAGAATACCAATAAAGTGAAGATTGACATTAACCAGACCAGGCTATAAATACCACACAAAGAGACCAAACAAGTCCTCCCCTGGCAGGTCTGGCCACCTCTCCCCTTCAGAGCAAACCTATAATGAACAGCACTGGAATGAAACCTGTTGTTCTTTTAGAATCAGCGAAACTTAATATGTCAGTTGGAGCACTTTTGTTTTTGGATGAGTTCACATCAGTGTATTTACCTGATTACTGTGTTAAGTCTATGTTAAATCATGCACCATAACGATATAGTCAAGTCTTCACAAGTGTCATTATTTAATCATCTCTATTTTCTTTCTTATCTTATTACTCAAACTAATATGACTTCTCTCAACAACATTTTGATGTAGAGGAGGAAACCACCTGTATGTTTAAGAAAAACCTCTAATTACCCGTACCAAGAAAAAGGAAAATATTAACATGAAAGTAAACATACCTCTGTCTCTGCTCTATCCTATATCCTTGGAAAATACTAGTATACAGAGCTTGTTTTATATTAATAGCAATGATTCATATGTTTTTAATTTCCTTTTTAGTCTTTTAAAATATGCATTGTGACTATTATATACAGATCCTGCAGTTACCTATTAACAAGTGTTGACTAATTTACTAGTTATATATTATTGAATATTAAACATGTTTTATTATTTACTATTCAATATTCTAACAATGATTTTAAGTGTACAATTTTTGATAGAATTTTTAATGAAATATATCAGATATAATCTATAAATGATCAATGTATATAAGTAATATATAATAGCATTGATAATCTATTTCTACATCATCTGTTGTTAACACTTAATTATTTAACAAATATATTGGTTAAATTTTATTTTAATTTTTTTCTTGATATAATTAGAAAATATTCAACAAATATTAGTTGTTGAAGAATTACCATGTAGAAACAATATGCTAGTTGCTGAAGTTATCATTTGGTTAAAAAACAAAAGTGATGTTATATATGCAACTTATAACTGAAATAACTATTCTACAAAATGATTATTTGTAACACATTAAATGAACATGTCAATTTTACTCGTGGTTCAAACTACAAATGTTATTTTGCAAAGAAAAAGAATTCCATTACAGATAATTAATACAATGAAAATTATCTTTGATGTATGATGATGCTTGATATACTCGCTTCTAAAATAGAGGAGAGAGTCCAGACCAGATGTAGATAAGACGATATATCCAAAGCAGAGATTTTCAAACTGTATCTTGCAGATTCTCAGAAGGTTTTAGAATGTCATTGGCAAGAGGAAAGAGGGATGAGCAGGAGGGCCATCAATTAGAGGATCTAATTTATATATTGGCATCGCTAATTTTTTTGAAGAAAGATGTGCTTTACTAGAAATGTATGAAAATCCCTGTTCAAGAATCTGTGGAGATAGTTCAGAGGTGATATAAATGTATGACTTACATTAAAATCGTCATGATGAGAGCCTAGACTGTTCTTTTTTGTTTACTGTTCTATCATCTGTATGAAGCACAATCCTGGCACATGATGCATGCTCAATAAACATTTATTTTTATCAGTGATGACAACAACAAATTAGCCAATATCTTGTATGTATACAAAGATATTTAATTCCAATAAGTTCAGAAAATGATAGCACAAAATTTAATTTTAGTAGTTTTTTCTTTTTTATATATTGATGATTGAGTTAAATTTGGTCTAATTTTATATTCACTTCTGAATTTCTAAATTCTACTTTGATTCAAGGTTAAGTGAAACCATATTTTTTGAAACTGTATATTTTAAAAGGGAAGGTTTAAAAGAAATAATTTAACAATGGATTTGAGGAAGCTGTTCAGGCTCAAAATGAAGTGACTAATTGAACTATATTTATAAATATCAACTAATTATGTAGTTATTATCAGCCATACAGATAAATGTGCATCCAATGAAGCAAAACATATACAAAATGAGGTGGGCTCACTTTTTAAAGAAAAAAAGTCTTACATAATAACGTTTTACAAAATTGTCCTACAATTCCTGCCAAATCATTTTGAAGCACAAGCATATAAAAATGACATTATCAATTTCTTTCAGTATGTATTGAACAACATAGTCATAAAAATGTATGCAACAGTTTAAATATGTCAATTGAAATGCATTCATGGATTTTTTCAAAATAACTTAATCCATCAGATGTGAGGAAGAATCACACACTATTAGAAAAAAAATGCTTATTAAGCCTTCCACTATAGATATTGCAAAGTGGACAGGCAGTGATGAAACTACAATTGGTATTATTGTCTCATGATATAATCTAGAGATAACTCAAGAGTACACATTCAAGATATTAAATTAAAGTCTAATATTGCATAAATATTTAATGATATAACTCGGCAAGGGGAGGGATGTGACAGATTTTTCCTTACCTTTTATACAATACATTACACAGGCCAATATAAAGAAAATCTTTTACTTGTAAAACAGTAGAAAAGGGAATAATATAAGAATATTTAAAGCTTTTGTCACATTATTAAATAATAATGGCAAGGACTAGCGATGGCTATAGTGACTGAAGACAATGACAAAGGATGTAGGAATAATGTTTTTTTAAAAGTAGTTGCAGAAAAATGTATTCAGTTTTTTTTTTATATAAAATTGGTATTTTGTAATTATCTTCAATGTAAAGTTTATGTTGTTTGGTTCAGATATAAATGTGATGGTTCTTAAGATCCATCATCTTTCATAACAGTAATAGATAAATGTCATAAAATTATACATTTTATTATGGTCTTATTTTTCAATTACAGATTTTTCAGAGCTATTTGTAGTAATACAGCAATAAGTTTTAAAACTTCCATTAAAAAAAAAAAGGGAGTTTATTGACTGTCCCATGGCAAAATGTTAGTACAAATATTTCAAATGAGACAAGAAACACTCCTCTTTCCTAATAACGAGATTTTATTAGCTAAAATTAGCTCAGACATAACATGGTCTCCCTATCATCCTTATCTTGCTAAAATTTTAAGTAAGGGAAAGAAACTCCATTTATCAATATCTTTGTATTGTTGGATATACTGAAAACTGAAGATAAAGTGTCAGCAATCAAAACAGAGCTTTAAGGTTTTTATTGGAAATGCAAACAAAATATATTTACTGATTTGAAACTTTGGTAGAGACAGAGTGATTTGGCTAATTTTAGAAACTAGCATTGTTAAACACAGAATGGATGAAAGATGCACTTGAAAATTATTTTCCAAAGAATAGTAATTTAAAATGGATGATAAACTGTTCATCAACCAATTCCAACTTGAAAATTTAACAATTAAGGATTGAGAGCAGTGTTGGATAATGTTAGTGATTCAGTCTTGAAACAATTTTCTGCTACTTCTCCTTCAGTTTCCCAGATGAGTTAAGTTGAAAAGCATCACACATTTGCAGGATGAGCTGCTAAAAAACTGTTATCATTTGCAATTGTTCTATGCAATGTAAAATTGTTTTTACATGGTGCAACTCAAAATAAAACACAAAAGTGATTTGGATGATGAAGCTGATGTAAGAGTCTAGCTGTCATTTACAGTCTCTGCTTACTAATTTTTGTGTTGAAAATAAGCTTTGTATTGTTACTGATTGTCTTTAGAGTAAATATTGTATATTAAAACTTTAAGAATTGCATAAAAATAAATTACTATTTCATGTATTTACTGTTTGTGGTTCTGTGTTAATTTTTGTTTGGAGAAAAATGTTCATCTGCTAAAAGTGTTTGAAAAGTAAGTTCTACATGTCCTATTCAAGTATTAATGTAAAAGGTACATCTCTAATTTCCTCATATAAAATATAGTGATCATAATACTTAACTGCCAGGGTTGTTGTAAGAATTAAAGATAATATATGAAATGTTTACAGATAATTTATGAAGCAATATTTAAGCACTTAGCACAGTGTCTGTCCTGAAATAATCATGCTATAAATTTTGTTATTATTACTTAAGCAGGAACCTACCCTCTTTGTGAATGAATGAGAAAAGATCCATTGGAAGCACACTCGACTGTTTGGAAAATTCTGGCTTCTACATAACAGCTCAGTTGTTAATATTTGTTAACTTGGATTTTGTCACAATTCCTTTTGAAAATCTGACAAAAGCTATGAACTTGCTCCCACTAATATAAATTTTTGTTCCAGTTTTCAGAGATTTCCTGTAAGATCTAGTCTACCCAGAGGCTCCAGATTAAGATCTCTACCTAAATTTGGTCTTAGAGATTTAGTAATACAACTAGTTCTTCAATAAAATAAACCTAGAAATTTTTTTCTCAGATATACTTTTAACAATCAGAACAATTATAAGATTTCAAAATTTATCTCATTGTTTGTAAAGAACATTCCTATGGCCTCTGAATTGTCTACTCAGAGACCTAAGTTCAAATTTCTGCAGTGACTTATCTTAAACTGAAGATGGTTGTGAAGGAAGAATATGAGGACTGGCTTCTCTTTCTTTTAGCGATAAACCAATAAGTTTCAAAAATTCTTTCTTCAAACTATGATCTGACTCTCATAAAAACGAATATAATGGATAAACAAAAACTAAAGGAGTATTGCAAATTAGCTGAAATGCTATAACTTAGATGACTAATTTATGTTTATCAAAATTATACCCTTTTTTAAAATGGACCACAGAAAATGTAACTCATTCTTTTTATATTTTGAATGTTTTAAGACATATTTTCAGATAAAAATATAAGGATTTTCCCTCTTCTTTCTTTTAAAGAAATAAAAGACGTGGGTGATTAGCAATACAGTACATCAGTTAGTGTCTCTGTTCCCTTCATGATATATCATATGTCAAAACTTCTCTCTTTAGAATAACAAGAATGACCTTTTGGTGCCATAAGCTCTGGCTGACCTTTTAGTAGCCATAACAGTGGCAGAGAAACAATAAAGATACATCAAGCAAGAGTAACTTCTTGCCATTGGGTACTCAGGGCATGAACCAGAGTACTATACAGGATTTGTGCTCCTAAATTTGTAAGGAAAAATTAACAAAAGGACTTTCTATTATGAGAATCAACTTCATGACCTTGAAGTGGTATTTAAGCATTTCAGCTAACATAAAGCTTACAGCAGTCTGCACTTTAGAGAAAGTGCCATTTTCAGAATACACTTTAGTGAGTGATATAAATATCAACATTTCCAAAGCTACATATATAGCTTAAAGTAAATTTATTAATGGAAAATATAGTTTAAACACAAGAATAGTGTGGCTTAATTTAGAAAAATTTAATAGAGAATAATAGTTTTTTATTTGACTTCTTTCCATTAATTAAAATGTTAACATCAGCTTGTCACAGAGAAACGATTTCTTTTCAAAGGACTTGGAACCACACACTGGCTGATGTTTGAAATCCTGTATCTATATGATTTATCTGTAGGGCATCATTTGAACATTTATTATCTTTGCTGCCCAGAGTTTCTAATTTTGTTTATGTTTTTCATGAAGTGTGGAATCACAATTATGAATTTATATAAACCCAAGCTCACTAGTTAAATAAGATGAAAGACCTCAATTACTTCAATACATTCCAGTGTGTGCAAATTGGGATTCTGGTTACAATGAAGCTCCGCTTCCAGTTAAGTTGTTTGAGGGGGAGGAGAATGACTTCATCAAAGGGAACTGGGTTTGTGTAAGGGAATTTGGCCTGCTAAAGAACAACGATTTCAGCCCTTCAAATAAAAGTTCAGTAGTTACTTATTTGCATGATGTTATTTGTTCATCAATAAATACCTGTGATCATTTTTCTTTTGGTTATTTTTGCTGTAACCTTTTAATGTTTTTTCTTTTCAGGTTTTTTTTGTTTGTTTGTTTTTTGTTTTTTTTTAAAACACATAACCAATCTTAAAGTCTCTAGCAAAATACTTTGGAATCTCTCTTAAAATAATGGAATAATTGTTCAATTCTCTCTTAGGCTTTTGTATTTAAAGCAGCTTTTAAAGCAATGTGTTCTTATTCACAAATATGTTCCTCATGTACTTAACATTTGGATTCAAGTTTATAGTAACTTTCATTAGAAGACTTCTTATAAATAACTCTTGGCTTTATTCACTGATTTGGTGGGCATTCTGTTAAATATCTATAATATGCTGGCTCTCTTCTAAGCTTTTGGAAACAAAAATGAATAAAACAAAGACAATGCTCAAACAGAACAAATCTTGTTGAATCGTGTTGCATCTCAATTTCCTCTCCAGTTCAGCTATATCATGCTCAAACAGTTGGTGGATTTCACAAAAACTGTTCTTCAAAGCCCATCATTTGGAGGAGGCGATGGGAGGGGAAATGGGAAAGAAAACAGCATAAGCAATGTAATCAGTGGTTTTGAATAGAAACAGTTTTAAAGGAGTCACTAGCCTCTCCTTTCAGACTGCCTCTCTGTGCTGTCACCCCAAAGAGAAACCCCTTTCTTTTCTTCTTTACCTGTCTTCTTTTCAAGGTTCAACTGAAAACACAACCTCTTCCAGGCAGCCATCCTCCTCTTGGTCCTTAGCATGTGGAACCTTCCCAGGTACTTATTGCCGGTGCCACTCATTTGATATTAGTGTGTATTACCATAAATTATCCATCTTTATTTAGTGTTTGCCCTAATGTCGTGTTTGGTAGTTAAATACTGCAAAGAAGGATCCCTATCTTCCGAGGTTTTATTGCCCCTATGAGGTGCCCTAATTGTACGGGACGCTCGGGAAGTGATTGTGATGATATTTTTCATTATATGTAACCAAATACAGTACCTCATTTACTGCTGGTTAATAAATGTTATGTTATCCTAATACATAATATACATGATTACGAGAGAGTGAGATGAGTAAACATCAAAATCTCAGTAAGCCTTAAGTGACAAAATAATGATATGGACTACCTGCTAGAAATTAAAAATGACAGACAGTAAAGTAATGAATTCTGGACAGGAAGAAATTTAAGTGGCATCCAAATTAGAAAGTGTTTTCTTCCTACAAAATTTAGGAAGGCATAAGAAATCCATCATGCCGTAGTTGCAAGTCTCCAGATTTATATCTTTCTGTTTTACAAATGGCAACCCTTTTGAAACAGAAATTTGAGACCTGCATCTTCCGCTTAAAAATCATTTGGTGATCTCCTTTGCACTTACTATAAAGCTCAAACTTCTTAACAATAGCACATACAAGGATTCTCACGATTGTCTCCTGACCAACTCTAGCTTTTATATTAGTGTTTTTTTCTCATGATCTCCATAATATTTGATAGGCAAATTGCATTACTGGCTTCCTTTGAGATAGTTCCTCTCTTCCTCTGGGCCTTTGTAAGTGATTCTTTTGGAATAAAATTCCTCTTTCTCTTTTTGTGGGTAAATAATTTCCTATGTCTCTTCTGTGAGGCCTTTTGTTCCAAGCTACAGGTGCCCCTCTACTGCCACAACAGTACCCTATACAAACCTATGCCCAGTACTACTCACCTACTTAATTCTACCATTGTTCACATTTTAGTCTATTCGAAGTACACGGTGGGAAGCCACTCACCCAGAATAAATTGTGAATGTTATACAACTCTAAGGCCCTGTCTGTTTCATAGTTTTGACCTTTTACATACTTCCTATCATTTTTACTAGTTTTCACTCTTCCTTTCCTGAGACCAGTGTTTCTAGAAGTATGGTCTTGCTATGACAGGCATCAGAGCCACATATAGATGTACTTATAAAAGCTGAAGGCTGCCTAAATTAACTCCACATAGTCAGAGTTGCTAGTCATGGGGTCCGGGCATTTTTTTTTTTTAAACAAGATAACCCAGAGGTATTTTTGCCACCTATAGTTTGCTTACTATTATAGTTGACTAGGACACCAAGTGTGTCCTAGTCACCTTTACATCTTTACACCACCTATAGTTTGCTTACTATTATAGTTGACTAGAAACAGCTTGAGGTCACCAAGTGTGTCCTAGTCACCTTTACATCTTCAACACATATTCTGGAATGCAGCAGCATTTAATATTTTTAAGTTAATATATATTCCTAAAGGTGGAAATAACCTTGTATCCTGTAGACTTGCTTTATTCACTTATTAATTACAGAAGTTTTTATGTTGACTGGGATTTTTAAAATTTTTTTATTTTAGAATTAGAGTTGACATTTGATATTATTTTATATTTGTTTCAGGTGTACAGCATAATAGTTAGACTTTGTATGATCATAACATCTGCAAACACAGTTTTATTTCTCCCTCCCCAGTCTGTATAATTTTCTTTTCTTTTTTTGTCATGTTGCATTAGCTAGGACTTCCAGTGAGAGGTTGAATAGGAGTAACGAGAGAGGGCATCCTTACGTTGTTCTCAATCTTTGGGAAATATATCTAGATTCTCATCACTAAGTATGTTAACTGTAGATTTTTTGGTAGATATTCTTTGCTAAGTTGAGGAAGTTCCCTTCTAATTCTAGTTTGCTGAGTGTTTTTAAATCCCAAATGGGTGTCGTATTATGTCAAATGCTTTTTATACATCCATTAATATGATCAAATGATTTTCTTCCTTAGAATGCTGATGGGGAGAATTCATTAATTTATTTCAAATGCTGTATCAGTATTGCATATCTAGAATATAACCCATTTGGTCATGGTGTGTAATTACTTTTACATATTGTTGAATTCAATTTGCTAATTTTTTGTTGAAGATTGTTGCATCCATATTCATGTTATATTGATCTGTAGTTTTTTTTTTTTTTAATATTCTCATTTGGTTTTAGTATTAGGGTAATGCTGGTCTCATAGAATGAGTTAGGAAGTCTTTCCTCTTCTCTTTTTTCTGAAATGTATCATAGAGAATTATTATTCATTTTTTAGTGCTTGTAAAATTGTGAGTAGTTAAGGAAAATTAGAATATCTTAAATTTTGTTTTATTCAAATTATAAAGTTTTATGCAGTCATTAAAAGTTATGTTACTAAAGGTGTCAAAAGTTAAGTGAAAAATCAAAATAAAATTAGATGCACAATGTAATTCAAGTTTTATAAAATAAAATATATTTACTTCTCTGCATATATTTCTCTGCATATAGTGTTTAAATATAGATTAAAAAATACATTATTTTTTTATGTTCAAATCTTAAATCCATGGTATATAATGTGAGATGAAGCTTCAGTAAAGAACATTTATTTGAATAATAATAATAAATAATAATATTTACTGATTAATCAATATCTATCATCCAGTTATCATCCTGCTTATCATCATATTCAGTGTTTTTGCCAATGCTGATGTAATGTTCAAGCAAATGAACATAATGAAACAGCTGACTTCTCAGTCTGCCTTGTGAAAATCCGCTTTAAGTTGAGGAATTCAGCAATGCACTACATGGTAAAGCAAGGCAATTTATAGAACTCCCTTGGAGCTAAACTTAATTATATAAAGAAGTAATTTTTATAGAGTTCTGTGAACTCCATTTATAATTAAAAATGCATTTGTAAATGCCTCTTTAATGACCGACTACTAGATAGAGGAAGTAAGGCAAAATTCATTTTAGGAAAATAGAATAGAGTTGAGAATTTATGGGAAATTCTGAATGAAGTTTATAATTTTACCCATTACTTATAATGATTACAGAAAAACCAGAACAGGAAGAAACTGAACTTATTAAAGGAAGCATTAAATAAAGCACTAAACAATCTAGACTTGCAAACTACTCTATCTAGAAGTCATGTTCCCCTGTGGACCTGCCAGAAAAACACATAAAAGAATAAGATATGAACTTAAGAAACAAAATATCCCACCTAGAGTAGTTTTCTCAAGTTATTTAGACTTTGTACTCTGCTTAAAAGCAGTTCACATTATCCTGATAGATCCAAGGAAGCATTTTAGATTACACAGCATATGATGCCCATGTTGGAGCAGAGGCTGAAATATTTTCAAGCAATTTTCCCAATTTCCTATTTCTTCTTCTTCGTCTTCTTCTTCTTCTTCTTCTTCTTCTTCTTCTGTCTTCTTCTTCTTCTTCTTCTTCTTCTTCTTCTTCTTCTTCTTCTTCTTCTTCTTCTTCTTCTTCTGTCTTCTTCTTCTTCTTCTTCTTCTTCTTCTTCTGTCTTCTTCTTCTTCTTCTTCTTCTTCTTCTTCTTCTTCTTCTTCTTCTTCTTCTTCTTCTTCTTCTTTCTTCTTCTTCTTTTTTTTTTGATGACCCAAGTCTTGACTGTATATTTTTTTCAGAAGTTTAATAGCATTTAGGGTTTGTACCAAATTTTAGAACTTGATTATATCTTGTTATATATTGTTCTCTTTAATTAAAGCATGATATGTTTCTTATTTGAAATAAAGTTTCTCCAAGGAAGAAACTGTGTGTTCCACTTATTTATTTATTTTTCTTTTCGGTTTTTTTTTTGATGCCTACATCATCTGGTATTCCTAAATGGTCTCCCATCCAATACTAACCAGGCCCGACCCTGCTTAGCTTCCGAGATCAGACGAGATCAGGCACTTTCAAGGTAGCATGGCCATAGACCATTTATTTTATATATTTTCACCAGGACCCATGACTGTGCTGTGCAATGGTTAATAAATATATGATATAATTTTGCTGGTGTTAATTTCTCATCTAAAAACCTCGGTTTAATTGGACTTAGATTCAGAATTTTCTTTAGTAACTATGCATTTATGCTATATCATCACCTCATATGCTTTATATACTCTTTTACCCGTCCATCTATTTGACAATCTATATTCAAACTGGCTTTCTTCTCTTTAGTCCAGGGCTTGGAAAACATTTTCTTTAGAGAAACAAAAAGTAAATATTTAGGCTTTGTGGGCCATAGTGCTTCTGTTGCAATTACTTCACTCTGCCATTGCAGTGTGAAAGCAGCCAAGACAATACATAACAAATCAGTGTGGCTGGGTTCCAATAAGACTTGATTTATGAAAACCAGGCAGGGTGGTAATGGTGGTGGTGGATTTGACCATTGCCCATAGTTTGCAGATTCCTGCTCAGTCTATCTTCTCCTCACTTACAAATTCTCCACAGTTGTATTCCAATCACTATAAAACAGAATCTTCTGAAGATCACATCACTCTATTACTAATAAATCTTCAGTAGAATTAATGATATTCTTAGCTTAGTTTTTAAAAACTCATGTCTGCTTTCTAACATCCCTAAACATCTGCCATACAACTACATTTGTTGATTCCCCAGAGTCCAGAAGATACCTTGAGCCTTCTCAGCATGTTATATTTAAACATTCTATTCTGTTGTTAATAAATTGCCCCTTTACTTATTTTCTCAAGAACCATACTCCTGTCAAACTTTCAAAAAGTACTCTTTTTCCGACCACCCTAGCAGGAACTGCCTAGCTGTGCTAGTTACCCGTATAATTCACTTAACCATCTTTGTCCTGTACATTCCATCTTTTATTAATCACAATAGTTATTTAAATTCTTTAAATATATAATTTATTAAGGAAAACAACTATTTCACACTTATGAACTATCCCCACTGTATCTGCATAGTAATCAACAAGTAGTACACGACAACCTTCTCATTCAATGTGTGGAGCTAGACATAGATTTGAGATAGGACGTGACTTGGATAATCTGCTTTTTTTTTTTTTTTTGCATGGAGTAAGTGGCCAAGAGTGGTCTCTTCATTGGTGAGATGCTTTCTTTAGTAATGAGAACGCGGGTGACCTTCCTCTTTAGATGGAGGGCTAGCTGGCTAACATAGGCCCATATAATAGATACACCTGAGATCCAGGAAGGGATGAATTCAATCAAAATGGGTTTCCCCTTTCCTGAAGGGGAAACCAGAGGCAGAAATTAGCACTACTCAAAGTCCATTTATGGTTATCTAATAGGTTCAACTATCAGCGAGAGAGTCTCCCAACAGGAGAAAAAATATGCAGGTCAGGAGGGAAGAGAACAAGAAGAGGTCACCTAGAAGAGGCTTCATTGAAGACCAAATCACAGGGGTAGAACTGGCGAGATTTTTAGCAGAAACTATATCAGAAAAATACTGAGGACATTTTCTATTTGTCATGTTTTGAAACAATTTGGATCTAAGAGAAGTCCAGATCAAATTAATGGTTTTTAAATATAATTCTAAATAATTCATATTTCTGTTTAGAGAGCAGAGGCTAATTTTGTTCTAAATCACATGTGAGGAGCAAAGTACAGAAGAAATTGAATGAATAATTATTTGCCTAAATTTTAAAATTTCTAATAAAGGAGAAAAGCATATTATTTATTGAAAATACTAAACTGTTCCAAGGTATAGAATAGAGATGATCTTGAGGAAAGGTAAACGAAAAGTTATAGCTGTTCAAATGATCAGGGTAGCTGGATATAAATCTTTGAAAGTTTTGTAGAAGAAAGAATATCAGTCTGGTTGATTAATGAATATATAGAATGTTGAGTTGAAGAGGACTTCAGTAGAGAGAATGGCCTGAATGTGGGCAAGTGTAACATAGGATGTGGAAACGTATAGTCCAGTTTGGTGAAAATATTAGGAACGTGGTATTATAGAGGGATAAGGGGAGTGATAAAGCTAGAATGAAAAGTTGTGGTGCAAAGTAGAGTACAACCAGAGTAATGAATTTAGATTTCATTCTCAGAAATCCAGTTCACTGAATGCTGTTTAGCAAACAAATAATATGATTGCATGTGTGTTGTCTTAAAGGACACAGTGAAGAAGGCAAGACTGGCTCATCCACAACAGATAGAATAAGAACAAAATCTGAGGTAGAAGCACTAAGAATATATCTGAAAGAAAGTAAATGTAGTTAAGAGATTCTGTAAAGAATTAATTCATAATAGTTGGTGACTGCATGAATGCAAGACTGTAACTTGAGAAAGAGTTGGGAGTCAAAGTGGGTAAGTTAGGTTTTGATATTTAAGAAAAAATTTATCTTACTGATTAAGAATGGAAAACTCAGAATGCTTTATTGGAAAAGGTAAGTTCAATCTTGAACATAATCAGCTTGAAAACTGAAAATGGAGGTATAGTCTTCATATCTAACATAGCCCCTTCTCAATACATATTTGAGGAATGAGTTAATAAATGAATGAGTGGAGTCATCAAAATATGTAAAAAACCTTCAGGGCTGGAGATAAAAATCTGGGAGTTATCCTAAAGTTGATAAGCAAAATCATAGGAGCATGAAACTTCTGGGTAGTCTGTAGTAGTCTTTTGATGTACAATACCACTATTACTGAAAACATAGAATAAAATACCAAAATAAATTTAAAGTTATAAGAGATCAACTAAAGCAATGAGGATTGAGGGGAGATATCAGAAGTGAGCTGGCAATTTACAATTGCTCTTCTCCTTGCTATATTTACTTACCTGAAGCATAGGCAAGATATTAAGAGTTCATAATTTATTTAGACAGAGGGACATTGTGAGAGTCGAAGAAGCTGGTTGGGAACATGAAAACAGCTTTAGTCATTCTCGTGACGATGAGATGACAAAAAAAGTATGAAAATTTGAAAAGTCTTAAGTATCTGCCTGGTTTCTTTCTCAAATAGTTATTGAATTCTGAAACTTCATAAAGCAAGAGACTAAAAAAAAAAAAACCAAAAAAACAAAAACACCCAAATCTTGAAAAACAGAGCAGAGTTTTCATAGCCTTTTAGTTTTTTTTAATGGTTTAAACACAAAGAAAATAAAAAATGACTGTGGGAACTTGTAAAATAGAAATTAATGGGTAAGTTTTCTCTGGAAAATATATAATGGACTTGGTTTTCCTTGTTAACCTGTGAGATGATATATTCTCTTATCAGAGTATTATCTAATTGAACATCACCCTCCTTTGACTGCTGGATACCCCTCAAACTAATCTTCCTATTGCCTTGATCTTTTTAAGGGACAGACATAAAAAATGCTACCATTTGTTGTCTATTATAGATATTATCTACCTTAAAGTATATTATTTCAGTGTTTTAATGAAACTCAAAAGAACTCTAAGATATAAGAATTATAACTAGACATATATAGAAATCTTTGATGAAGAAATGAAAGAAATTAATAAACTTGTATGGCTAAAGAGTGATTTTTTTGTGTGCAAAGGAGAATATTATGTCAACAATCTAGAGAAAGAATAATAGTATATATAATAATCTATAAATAGATAGGTTGCTTATTCTAGAGTTGGTTAATCTTCAGTATATTCTGATACATCCATAAATTCTGAGTAGCAAAACACACAACTGTGCAGCCAGAATTATTTAAAAAACCTGACATTTTATTGCTATAACACCTTCATGTGTTTCTGACATAAAATATTATGATGTCATCCATCTTTTCATGCTTAGAAATTTCAAGAGTGTTATTTGCAATTTGGTCAGAACATTACAAAAAGATGTTGGACTGGCAATCCATAAGAACACAAAAATATTAAAAGATATAAAAAGCACCATCTATATGAAGGAAAAAAGAAGTTAGAATTTGATAGTTCATAAAGGAGTAAATGAGAGTAGGTTCTCAAGTGTATTCATCGAGAAAACCAATATCGCCAGTGAGGCAAGGGCATAGAGCCCTTAGATGACAGCTTTTGAAAATAGTACTTCTGCAGAGTTTGAAATTCGGCCTTCCCTTAGGCCAAGCACTATCATCATGTCATTTCATGAGTTTTGTTTCAGAATTACGACTTTTTAAAAAATGAACTGAACTGAAGTTTCAGAACATATGTGCCACTCCCTTAATTAAAATAGAATGTCCAAGTGTGTCTCTAGCGATTGCCATGTATGACTTCACCTCTTGCATAATCTGAACTCTCTTTTTAATTAAAGAATTATCTCAGGGATCCATTTTAAGATAGTCGAAGCATGGTATTAGTAAGTGTACTTATCTTGAACTTGTTAGAAGCCGGAGTCTAAGGATAGGAAAGACATGTAGTGCATTTTTCTTGTAGGTTCTGAGGCATACTTTTGTTGTCTAATTTTAGGACGCACAATGTCAACATCATTCTTCCATTCTCTTCCAAAGCTACTGATGGCTGCATAATTGACTAAAAAGAAGACCCAAACTAAAAAAGTATTGCTTTGCAAGTGTGTAGAGGAAATTTTTTACTCACTTACTGAAAGTTCTGGCTAATTTGATGCTTAGACTATTAGTTTTGTCAATTTTTTGAGTATTCTTTTATGTAAGTATAAGGTTAGCATGTAAAAAAGTTTTGTTGTCATGGTTATTAAAAGCGTGATCAAGTACAAATTACTAAAATATATCTTAAAACTAGCTTCTTGACAATCCTACTACTACAAATAAAAACTGTGTAGGGAGAAATAGGTGAAAAGAATCATTTTATTTAGTATCCTAGGGTCTAAAATTCTAAAGGAATTTGTAAGTTTTCTAATGGGTATTGTATATGTCATTTAGGGAACAAAGTGCTTAGTATTAGAATACAGGCAGAAGAACTGTGGGATATTGGAAAGCACAGATTGAAAAGTCAAGAACACTAGCATCAAATCTCAGATTTGCTTGTATTAATGGACAAGTCACTTAGACTCTCTGTGTCTTATTTTTCCCATTTATAGACTGTAGGTAATACCCATTTATGATAAAATTTATTGTTAATTCTGACTAAAGAATAAATCTTGCTTTTATTGAGTGAGAGGGAGGCTTTAAAAACTTGTACTTATGTTATCTTTTTTTTCATTAAAATGTGAATAGTTTTCTTACAACAACGGCAACAAAAATAAAGTAAGTCTTCCTTAATATGGCATAAAGGTATGATTCATCAGCATTGATACTGTTAATATACCAATCACTAAAAAATTTTCTAAGTTTAAGGCTGTTCAATAGATAAGCTAAAACCTGCAAGCTCTCACATGGATCTATATTTACACACAGATGTACCCATCTCTCAAAGTAATTATTTTCTAACAAAGTACTGTTTATATGTTTCATGCAAATTGGTTTAGAGTGTTGCTTAGACAATCTTATTATATTTAGGAATAAAAACTTCCATCAAGAAATTGTACAAAAGAAAATGGACACACCAGCTGGGTAAATCTATCATATGCGGGGGTTTGGCTGGGGGGCTGGAAGGGGGGGCAAGCACTTTTAATTAGCTGAGTGAATGTAGTTTGCTGAACACAGAAAGCACAGCCTCAGTCATATTAAAATGTGCCTAATTTTCTGTGAAAAAGTCCCATCTGAACAGGCCTGACCACAGTCAATCATACTAAAAGCCACTGGTGCTTAATTTGATTTACCAATATAAAATGCAAATTAGGTTATTAAGTGGAGTGGCAGACTGAGTAGGGCCCCTTTCAAACCATCAAGTTAAATGCAAGCAGACAGCAAACTGGCTGTGCAAAGAAAATTTTAGCATATTCGTTTGATTAGTGCTACAAAAATTTAATTAGGTTGGCTAATTACTTGACAAATTGCTCTACACAAGAGGAAAGGCAGAGGAGTTTTTTTTTTTCCTTTTTCATCACAAATATACTGTGTATATTTTAGCCCAAATGCTATCTGCCAATTTGCAAAAGCATTATTAAATGAATAGAAGATGGTCCCCAACAATAGCAAATCGTATAATGCATATAATTAGACAAGACCCACGCAACTGTACCCATATGTCCATATTCTCTCGTGACTAAAAATATTTAACACAATATTTCTATGTAACTACTGTCAAAACAGATTATTACAAAGCAGTCAGTTGTTCTTAAGAAAGAAAATATTGTGCATGATATAGAAAAGAGACATTTGTGAAATTCCTACCTCCCAAAGGAGTTTGTTAACTAGTAAGTAAAGTAATGGTGACATGGTTAGGTTTATCATCACAGAATGGACTCATCAGCCAAAACGCAGCTAATAGAAGGACTGCAGTAAATTCTTTCCTTGTGATACATTCAAAATGTAAAACTTAAATAATTCCCAGTTAGTGTCTACTCATATTTTACAAATCGCATTTCACTTTTTTTGAACGCTTTTTCAGCCCATCAATGTGTTATTGAGAGTTTTGGAATGGCCTTGAGTAAAGGAAAGTGTATTTTTTCATTTAAAAGGAAACTTGATTTACCTAGAAAAAGTATATATTCATATTAACATTCAAGAGAACAAGAAAGAGGAGATTTTATAATCATAGCATTATTTGGAGGATTCCCAATTTTATTTCAAATACTCTATTTTTATTGATTTTCTACAGAATTAGTGAGCTT
>NW_006436284.1:2820921-2836760 GCF_000325575.1 Pteropus alecto
AATCACTACACAGGAGAGAGAGCAGACTTCAAACACTCATCTTTGGGAAAAGCTTGCAAGTTGTTTGACCACAGAATGAAAGAAAAATTTCAGCCCATATCAATGTGTTATTGAGAGTTTTGGAATGGCCTTGAGTAAAGGAAAGTGTATTTTTTCATTTAAAAGGAAACTTGATTTACCTAGAAAAAGTATATATTCATATTAACATTCAAGAGAACAAGAAAGAGGACTTCATATAATCATAGCATTATTTGGAGGATTCCCAATTTTATTTCAAATACTCTATTTTTATTGATTTTCTACAGAATTAGTGAGCTTGTTTTAACTTAAGAACCACGATTTTACACATAGATAATTACTTTATCTGTTCAAAAGGAAAAAATAAGTATCATATTTCATAAACATAAAGCTTAGCAGTTAGTAATTCAATACTGTATTTAATCTGCTCTAAAAGTATAAAAATATTTGTGAAAAATCATTTATGCTGCTGTGCCTTATTTTTTGCAATTAGAGTTGTCTAACAAGTTTGGAATACAAATATAATTACATTGCACAAGGCGGATGCAGTAAACTTATTATTTTATGTAACACCCTTATCATTACTGCCAGTTTATTCTAATTTACCACTTTTACTCTTTAGTTTTGCAACCAACACCAAAAGAAGTACAGATTTTCTGTTGCATGTGAACTATGTAGATAATTTAACTAACATAGAATAAAGTTCTGGGATACAGTTGTGGCCTCCTAAGCATGCATTTGGCCATAAATTGCTGACATTACATTTAAAAGCCTTGAGGGTGTCATCTTTGACCTAGACTCTATCTTCATATGCAAAGGTAGATTCTACATAACACGGAGTTAGAAAGCATAAAATACAGTTAGCAAAGCAACTCTTATTTTTTAATATAAGAGAACTATACCAATCCTAAAGATTTTTTCTTTCAAGGCATTGACTGATTTTCTTTACTCTCATTCTTTCTACTATTTATTTTTAATTTGGCAAGCTGACTCTGACTGATGTTTTAAAGAACCTGGTAGACACGGTTTAATAAAAGATTTGAAATCCAAGACATTTTATTAAGGGTACGGGTATAAAACAGTAAAATTACTAACTTACAAATATATTTTAAATGTGATAATACTAAACGTGCTTAATACTAAATACTGATGTATTGACACTGGATGCGCTTGACTGTCCAATGAATGATGGCATAAAATTGCTGAAGAAGTAATAATCTAACTCTTTGCTTTCACATAGTAAGGGCTTAATAAAAGATAATTAGTATAAGTATACATGCATGTAATGTGGTCCAAGCGACACATAGAAATTATAATCAAATGTTACTATATATATCTATGGGTAGTAAAGAATGATTATTCACCTGAATGCCTTTCTATACATTATTGATATTACTGATTATTTTGTTTCAAGTATTTGATAGACTATAAATAATTTTTTCATATAGAAATATTAATTCTCTTAAAGTAGAATTAATGGCAAAAATTCTCAATAATATTTCAATTTGAAAAGAATCCTTCAGATTTTGAACTGATTGATACAGTAGATGAGTCTATTTTAGGATTCCAACTACTAATTCACTACATTTTTGAATTCACTATACCATGGGTTACATGGTGCTAAGTCAAACATTAATATACAATAAATCAATTCCTTCAATATCATACTCATACTTCCATATCCAGAAAAAAACCTTTCCATTTAAGTTGAAATTTAGGAGAAAAATCATGCAGAATTTTAAAATGAAAAAAAAAAAAGATTTAGTATTTTCTATCAAATCACGTCCTAGTGTCTGGGGTAGTCCTCAAGCCTTGATTTTGTCAAAGAAAACAAACATCCTGTTATATGGAGCTCTCATATTAAAATGAGGAGAGCTTTGCCAAGCAAATTTAACTTCACCATCTGCAGGGTCCAGGGAAAAATTCCTCTCTGACTCTGGGAACTTTCCTCAGGCAAAGTGGCCATTTGTGCATTTGTTCTTTTCTGTGTTCACAAAGGAGAGATTCAGCCTCTGACCTGTAGTTTCACGTTACCATGTGTTGTTAAGTATGTCACCTTGATACAAAATATAAACATAAAAGGTGCTATGTAGCTAGGGTAAGAGGTGCATGTACTTATTGAGTTGAGAAGACACAGGAAAAAAAAACATGCTCTTCCATGGTTATTCATAACCAGAAAAAATTTCCCTGATATTTAAATGCATACACAGAAATAAAAATAATTTTTCCAGATGACAGCAAAGTTTAAGCATCACAAAAAAGACAATATATATAAGACTAATTTATCTGGATTGAAACTAAAGAAGGTACTCTGATGCAAAGAAAGAAATTATGAAGAATTATTGCTGTTCAGTTTCAAAACCTCGAATAGTTGAGGTAGTAAGACTAAAATTTTCACCTCTTGTATAAATATAAAGTTGGGAAAGATGTTATTTATTATTTATTTGCAAAAGAATTAATAATTCACTGTATGATAAAGAAATATTTTTAACACGGGTGTAATCTAATTTTTTTGCAAGTAGTTTAGTAGGTTGGACAGTATGTTGAGTGCTGAATAAAACACACAGAAAAGGGCAATTAGTCCTCAGGTCCTTTAACTACTTAGCTTAAAAATAGTTTCCAGTATCAGAGAACTTCATTTTAACTCTTCGACTTAGGACTTTAAAACAATCTCCGAACTTTGTATAATAAAAACCATATGATTTCCAGGAGTTCCTTGTTAGGCAATAGCTCTGCTTGGGATGTGAACTTCTGTGGTGACTTTTCCATTTGACATTTCTAGTCAGGGCTATATAATAAAATAATAATAAGTAATAATAAAAGTTAACAATAATTGTTAAACCATAGAAAAATTGATTTGAATCAATTGTAGTTCTAAAAGGTTGGCTCACTTGTTATCAGAATGGTCCATGTATCCATATTCCTTTATTTTAAATCTAGAGGATTTTTATCTCTCTTGCATTAACTCACTTTCTGAAAATCTCTGAAACCACAGTGTAAAACAGTATGTTCTGGCACTGGGCAATAACAGTTACTTGTCTTGCCTTAGTTATTAGCCCTATTTATTATTTGAGAGTGACTTAGAAGAACAGAAGACACTAAATTGGATTTTCCAAGTCAGTCTCTAAGAGTATCTCTTTGCTTTATTAGTTACCATCTTGGTAACAATAACCATGTTTTAAGCTTGTGCCAGGTGCCTGGTGCTCTGAGAAGCTAAGGCATCTGAAATGATAAAATCAGTTTAACATGGCTGCACAGTATTAAACCAACATAAATATTACTAAATATGAATTTGTGGTATGATCAAATTGGTTAATAAAATTATATAGGTTTCAAATGTACAATTCAATAACACTTCATCTGTATATTGCACTGTATAGTTTTCTATTAAAACAGTAAATGCAGTAAAATCCTTGTCGTAAAAGAAATGATTTCCTCTTTCTCGTCCTCCTCCATAACTAAACAACTGTTTTTCAATAGTAATTGTTTTCTTTCCTTTTCTTGATGCTGGAGAAATTATTGCCCAAGCTTAAATAACACTGTTCATCCTTATACAGATCCAAGTGCCTTTAGGTTTTAGCAAAATTTATAGATTCCCAGGAGGTTTCTTTTCCTACTGTAGGAGTGATTTTGTCTTTGTTTTTCCCAAGAGTTAAAAGCAGCTGGTGCAAGCCACATTAACAAAGGCTCACCTGTACAGAGATTCTGAAGCGAAATCCAGCTAGGTTTACTGCTATCATATAGGGCACGAACTAATCATCATGATCTTTCACTCAACTGAATAGACAGCTTTTTTTCTCAAAGATGTAGTTAAGAACAGAATCATCGTAATGTGATTTTATAGGAAGGTCTTTCTATAAGGCCAAAATATCAACAAGAAAACTGCAAATTGTTTTTCCAATAAAAGTAAACCACTGATGAGGATATGTTAGAATAATAGTTTATACACAATGAGCCTTCTAGAACTTGATCAATTGTTCACTTCTCAAAGTGATGAACTGTCTCCATGCCTGATAAAGTTCTGGCTTCTTTTATTTCCTAATATTCTCTGAAGTATTAGTTACACATATGTGAAACATTATTAGTTTATCATGACACTGGAAGTCTAACATTACAAGCTCTGAATATATTGTAGATACCTGAGAAAATAGGTACAATGTGTAAAATGACCATTTGACCATCTTAGTCCTGCTATTGTTTCTTAGCAAAAGCATAAAAACATGAGATCTTGCTGCAAAATGCGGCCAAACTTCTTTTTTTTTTTTTTTATGGGAAAATTGCATTGGGTGTTAAAAAGAAAATAGTTAACAATTAACACCAGTATAAAAGAAAGCAACCTCCCTAGACTTGTGAAAATTTGAAATTATTTGATTAAGAAGCTATTTTTGAAAATGGTGATGTAGATGCTCTGGCATCAATTTAACCATAAACTTAACTCTTCTTTTTCTCCTGAGTTGACTAAAATAGTTGTCAATACTAATATTTTTAACTCCTAAGACAGAATCTTAAACTTTGATATTAATTGCATTTGCTTTATAGAAAAAGGTAAGTTGGACTTTAAACATTCAAAACTTATAGTTAAGTTTTCTTTGTTAATTCCTTTAAATCATTGTAACTTGTTATACTTCCTTCTTTTCTAAGGATAATTACTCTATATCTAATTATATGTTACTCTTATCTTTGACTATAATATATGACAAATTAACACAAACATTAGATATTTAAGATTTATTATATCATATATTTGCAGCAAATTAGTTTTTGACATATAAACATTTTTAAATAAACTCTTCTGATAAGCAAATATATTAACTACAATAGAATCAAGAGGGAAATATACATGACCAAATTGTTTTAAATTATCCTAAGGCAGTGTGTCATGATTTTGAAAGGATAAACCTTTTATACTTTCAAATGTTTGCGTTTCATACATTTCCCATTCAAAAGTAGCCTGTTTTTGAATAATTATGTATACATATCCATAGAAAAATTGGTTTTGGGTTAGTTTTAAACAGTTGTTTAGCTAAACGGGTGAGTACGTGCTGTGTAAACATTAAAAAATACTATTCCTTTTTAAGTATCGATAGTTTTAAAATTCTTCTAAAACTCATTCCTCAGTGGAAACATTAGGGTTATTTGCAAAAGTTCATTCTTAGAGGAGAAAGTGATCAATAAATCTAATAATTTTTTTCTCTTTTCAAGTATAAGTATCTATAAATATGTATTTTTTTCATATAATCGAGTAACTAGACCTTTCTGTATTTTTTATTTTTTCAAGTCATTGAATGTAGGGTAATATCGCAGTTTTCTATTATCTCAAAGTTCCATTTCATTCATTATTAATTGATTCATTAATTTATTTTACAAACTATATTCATGTCATCAAGGAAACCATATAAAGCTTTAGTGCTTCACTGTGAAATGGGAATTTTGGATGCATTGTTGACAGTAAGGGAATTTCCCTCTCAAGAAGTAATGAAACCAATCTCTAAAGAATTAACAACGTGAATCAGGAAGCTTTCAAATTTCCTGGTCCCAGGCACCCCCTTTTCTCAAATATTCCTTGAACCATCTCCATATTGAAGATAACCCTTTACTTCTCAGTGGATATATGCTTATTCTCTTAAAACTTCCCTGGAGCAGGGAATGAGTATAAGTGAGAATTAAGCCTCAAATAACTTCTCAGTATGCAAACAATTTAACTTTCAACAAAGCTATGATTATGATACTTTATATGAAAATATATGGAAAAGAATTAGATATAATTAAAAATACTAAAGAAGAGAGTATTATTTTTTGAACACTTGAAAAATTACATGTTTATAGTTACTTGTGGATTGAAAGAAAATATTTTGGACAACTTGTTGAATAATGGTTAACACATATAATTTTGCGGACACTTGCTATACCTTGTGATGACAATGGTGAATAAAGACGTTTATTTTGGTCTAAGAGATTTCTCTCACCAATGGGGGGCGGGGAGAAAGAGAGAGAGAGAGAGAGAGAGAAATGAAACATATCTGATGGGTGCATGCCTGTGTTTTTTCTGTATGAGAACATGTTACAAAATTATAAGCCAGGAAAACAGAAGAATTGTGATGTTTCCAAATAGAATGAGAGTATATCATGTGATTCTAACTTTCTGTATCATAGAATCCTTAGATATTTACCTAATTGTGATTGCTTTACAAGTTTCAGGAGCAAAGAAATAATATTTGTCTTTCTAGTTGACTTTTATTTCAATATATTTCTCTCTTTCCTTTTCCTTCTTCACTTTGAAAAGTTGAGAAGAAATAGAGAATTTCATAACACATATGTGGGACAACAAAACAAGTGTACTAAATTGGTAGTATTCAAATCCATCATTTTCTTTCTTTGGCAGAGTGGAAACAGTTATACACACATTTGGATGCATTGTTCTTTTAAAGAGACAGGCACCATTCTGTTTTGAAATGACTTTTGTTGCTTATTATTTTCCATTCACTTTACTACCTCATACATATCATTCTGTGTGTTTATTCCAAACACTGAACAGATTTTTTTGCTCTTGTTAGAGCAGCAACAAGTGACTTATAATCCCAAGCAGATAAACATCACTGGTCCTAGGTCAGGCCTTTCTATCAACCTGAATTTGTGTGGTAGAGCTCTAAATATGTGGCTCTCTTATTGCAGAACTTCACTACTGCTATTTATATACTTTTATAAAGGTCAAAACAGAGAAATGATGCTTTCTGGGAGAAAATTAACTTTTTATTGAGTCCTCTATTATGTCTCTAAATTTATATACATCATTCACATTTGTAATAGTTTTCTCTTCTACAGATTATTAAAATAATGAATATTTCACTATACAACACTTTGAAAATAGAGAAAATATAAGTGGGGAAATAAAAATAAGCAAATGTTCCCACCTAGATAGATTGTTAGCATTTGGGGACACTTTATTCAACTGAGGTGTATATGTGTCATTTCCTCTTTTATTTTTATAACATTAAACCATATTACATATGTGTGTGTGCATGCAATTGCGTCACGTTTTTTCACTTTTCATCATGAGCATTTTCAGTGTTACCACATAATTGAAAACATGATTACTAATGATATGGTATTTCACAACAGGTAAAATATCATAATTTACTTAAACTAAACTTTTTCCAATGTTTTGTTTCACAACTATAGTAAGCCTTTGTGTGCGTAAATTATTGCATACATTTCTGGTTTTTCTTCCAATGGACTTTTATTACTAATGTAATACATGCTCATCATTGTTTTGTAAAACAAAACAAAACAAAACAAAACATTCATCAGTTTAGAGAAGTTTAAAATGAATGTGTTTTTGTGCCAGCAGTTGCCTGATCTCAATTACAGACATTCCCACCGTTAACAGTTTCTTATGAATCTTTTCAGAATTTTTTAAAAAATGAGGGCCGTTTATACATCTTGTATCTTGCCTTTTTAGAAAAACAAAATGTCTCAAAATAGCTTAGGGATTTTCATATTTGAACATAAAGAGATAATTTATTTCTAGTAATGTTTTCATTCTATTCTATGCATAATCAATGACATAATATATATTATAGTATTTCCTTCAGATAGTCATTTAAGATTTTTTTTCAGTTTTTTTCTATTAGAATGCCACAAAAATATTTTAATCCATATATCTCTCAGCATGAATACCAAAAGCTGGAAAATTAAAATTTAAAATATAAGAAGCAAGATAAACATTTGAGTGTGTTAAACAATTTGATCGTTATTTCCAAATTTTATTCCTAAAACATTTCACCAACTTATACCTCTGAAATAAGGTAAAAGAGGGCCTGTTTTCCCACTTCTTAATTTTTACCTTCTGATATATGTGCTATTTATCTTTTATTTTGCACTACTTAAATAATGAGCAAAATTAAACATTTACTTTTGATTTTATTTAGACATTTGCCCTTCCTTTCATTCTTTCTTTTCTTTTTTTTTACTTTCTTCTTTGGTGAAACTACTATCCTTTAGTTCAGATAATTTCTAATAATATTCTTTATCCATAAGGTCTTTATTAATTTGTGCTTTCGTGTGTGATTGATTTGACTACATATAAATTAAATTTCTGCACAAAAAAGAGGAAGAGTGATTAATTGATATCTATTTTAATAGTTTATTGTACACAGTTTTAAAATTTATAAGTGGTCAAAATAGTAAGCTTTTTATTTATAGTATCTGGGTTTCGAGTCATACTTAGAAAATTCTTTTCTTCTTCAAGATTATTTTTTAGAGATTATGTTTTCAATTATGTAAATATTTAGACAAACTCTCTTTCATGAAAATGATGAAATCTTCTGGTGAAATTATTTTTGAAAATATTCTTAAGAGTATCACGCAACGAACACAAGAGTAAGAAATGATGAGGCCAGAATCTACATGGGGGAGGACATTCAGAGGGTGAAGAGGAATACTGAATCTTTTTCTGTCTCCAGGGTCTTTGTGGAACGAGGGGGAGTGTAGAAAGCCTTGTGGGAGGGAAGAGAAAAAACAAAGATTTGGGCTGTTTCAATGTGGGCAGTGTATTGGACATTTCTCCTTGCTAAAGCAAGACTCGAAAGGTTACTTTCTCAATGAAAGTGGGAAGCAAGGATAAATTTCTCCACTCTCACTTCCCCAGTTATGCAAGGGAATTTGATTCAATTCTCAGCAGAGTAGGAAGGAAACTCCACACGTGTAATAACTAGCTGATTTTTGCAGGGTGTGCAGCGAAAACTTTCATCATGTGATGGTGCAAAAATATATCAAGTTCTACATTTAAAGGGATCTCTGGCTAGTAGTGTTTCCAAGGGCTTGTAGTAATTAAACTCAAATTACCTCTGGAGGAAAGAAAATGTATCTTCAACCCAAATAATTTTATAAAGTAACTGAGCAGCTCAAAGTAAAAAAAAAAAAACAAATAAACACAAAACAAAATAAAATGAAACAAGTGCTAAACAAAAATTCCAGTAGAAACAAGAATACTGTAAGTAAAGTTGCAAAGCTTTCAGATATGGAAATTATAGACACAGATTATACAGATTATAAAATTAGAATGCTTATTGTATTAAAAAAAAAACCAGAAAATATATCCAGGGAACAGGAAACTAAAGTACTCACTGAGAAATTTGAGAAATAGTCCAACAGAATCTTAGAAATTATAAGAATGAGATAATTTAAATAAAAAATGTAATGATGCATTTAACAGTGTATTAAATATAGCTAGAGTGTTATGGAATGATAGGTTAGTAGAAACCAAGCAGAATTCAGCACAGAAAAGTAGACCTGATAAATATAAAAGCGGTTAACAAATGAGGAGGTTACAGTGAAATAGTCTAACGCTCATTTATCAGCATTCCGAAGAAGAAAGAGAATGTGGCAGAGTTGTATCTGAAAAGATAGTAACTTAGAATATTCTACACCATATAAACTCAAAAATCCCAACAAACCCAAAGCAAGAATATAAAAATCAATCTACACGTAGACACGTCAAAGGCATACTGAAGAATATAAAAAGCAGAGGTGCTGGAAGCAGAGAAGACAAATTAACTTCAAAAAAGGAAGAGTTAGATAGACTTCTGACTTCTCCACCACCTCAAATTAAAAATAAGTGCCAATCTCAAATCCCACATTAAGCAAAACTATCTTTTAAGAATGAGGATAAAATAAAGATCAGAGTACCAATATACCCAGCTGAATGAAATTTCAAAGATATACTTCAGACATAAGAAATCTGAACCCAGTAAAAGGTGTGATATGGAAGAACAAAGACTTAAACATGTGACATAAATTTAAATAACACTGAATATATAAAATGATAATAATCTGTTGAAGGGTTAAAATAAGATTATATAAGAATAACTAATATACAAGTATTCAACAAGAAAATAGTAAAATTGTACCCTGGCCATACAGTATGCTAAAAATCAATTACTAGTGGATTAAAAATATAAATGTGAAGGACAAATTTATCAGATTTTAGGAAATAATTTAGAAAACTAGTTATTTCATCTCTTAAGGAAGTTTCTTCTCAGTTTTCTTAAAACAATGGAAAACTTGATAAATTAAGAACTTCTGTCCATGAAAAATTACCATAAATAAATAGACTGAAACTATAAGCTGAGAAATAGAAGATGCTATTTTCAAAACATGCAACAGAAGAAAAACACTGGTATTTAGAACAAATAAAGAGCTATGCATATTGAATTATTTTTAAAATGCCACAAACCCAATTTTAAAAAGGCAAATGACTATACATGCATTTAAAAACAAAAATAATTTGAAAAGATCAACCTTAATGATCATTTTTATAAAAATAAAAAATTTAAACAACAATGCAATATTATTACAAATTCTTCCTATTGGCAAAAATAAATAAATAAAGGAAGGAAGGAAGGAAGGAAGGAAGGAAGGAAGAAAAGAAAATCTGATAGTAGTAAACATTGGTGATGCTACAGTACAACAGTAATCCTGTTGGTAGGAGTGTAAATCAGTAAGTTTCTTTGAACAACATTTTGGTAATATTTGATAATTTTACTCCTTGCTATATATCCTGGAGAGAAACTTTTGCCAATGTGTACCAGGAGACATGTGCTAGAATATTTATAGCAGCATTGTCCATTATAGCCATAACCTAGAAACACTGAAATGTCAACTAAAGTAGGATGAATACCTAATTTGTGGTGCATCCACAGCACATGTTAAATGTGAAGATGAAGGAACTAGAGCTTTGCATAACAACGTAGATGAATTTCACAAACATATTGGGAAAGAGAAACAAGGTACAAATAAATACATTATGTGATACTATTTACATACAGTTAAAAACCAGGCAAAGTGACGCCATATCTTTCAGGATCTCTGTAGTCACTAACGTTGAAAGCCAAAGTGGATCCTGTCACCTTACAAGAGCTGATTGTTATATTTTTGGGAGTTCATTCACCATTGTAACTTGAAATTTATCATTGTGAAAATATTTACACCATGATAATCAGAAAATCCTACAAATCAGAGCTTTGGGTTATTTTTTTTCCTCTAGAGAACTACTTGTTTATCAGCATACTACCAGAGGAGGAGGACTAGGGCTTTTGGAATAATCACAATTGTCTATTTCTATACTGGATGGTGGTTAAATAGGTTTTTACTCTAGATAGAGTTTAAACTCTCATACTTTTTAATGCTCTCTCTCTCTCTCTATATACACACACACACACACACACACACACACACACACACACACATATATAATCTTACAATAAAAACAATAAACGTAAAATATATTCCCCTTAATAACAATACTGTTTGACTTTATGTATCAATTTTTGACATATATGGATGTATTTCAGTAATAAGAGTGAGATATGAGATCTAGTCTTATGGTTTTCAAAATGAGTCAATAGTCAAATCTGAATTCAAATATAAGATTGTCCAATTCAAAGGCTATGTTTTTGCTCTGCTGGAAGCTGCTTCAATTATATCATGTGGTTTTTATTTAGTTTCCCATTTGTCTCTTGCAGCATCCTGTTTGAGAGTTTCAAAGTTGTACGTTAATGATATGGATTCACTTTTGCAGCACCAGGAGATCAAATAAATGAAATTATTTTGGTATTTACATGGCGGAATTGATTCTAAGATGATTCCAAGACAACTGATTCTAAGAGAACAGGTTCTTTCCAATTTAAATGACTTTAAACAACCCAACAGTATTATAACAGTCAAGCGATTGGGGATGTGGTCAAGCGAATACATGTTTTTAGAATACACAATCACTGGATCATATTTTCTAAATGCCTTTGTTAAGATTGTTGGAAAGAATTCTGAGTCAGAAACATCTTAGATTACTATTACTTTTTGATTTAACAAGATACATTAAAATTTATAATATAAATATAAATCACCTTATTTTATTGATAATTTAGTTTCTGTTCAGTGTCAAAACATACATCATATTTGTGGTCCTTGAATTTCTTTTTTGATTTTATGCCTGAATAGATGTGTTTTCACCAAAAAGTCCCTTTGGGTATTGTATAAGTATATCTTAGTAACAAAACAAAATTAAGACTGCTAATTAAAAACTTTGTATTTGATACCACTCCTGTGACACAATATAATTTACAGCTTTGTTTAATTCCCCTTAATGGAATACAATCTTGCTTTGCTTTCTTCTTGGGAAAGATCATGCCATATTAAACAGAGTTTTGATACTGTCACGCTCTTATCATATTACAGAAAGCACTAATCCTTAGGCCATTCATCTGACTCCCTATTCCTGAAGTAATCCATGTTGGGTCTTGGGCTACTCTCTTTAGAGTTTGCCTTTTTGAAGATGCTGAGATCAGCCCTATTGTGCAAAGTTATTTTGGTTTTATAAAAAAAAAAGTCTTAGTTCCAGATGTTTAATAAGAGTTTCATTATTTTTCACTCAGAAATGACAACTGTGTTCTTAAAAAAAATTTTTGTACTCATTACTTCTTTCTTCCAGTGTCCTCTACTGTGGAGCAATCAGTGAGAGAGGAGTTATTTTTGTGACTTAAAAATTTGAGTGGAGGTGGTAGGATAAGAAATAACAAGAAAGAAATAAGAGAAAAAAATAAGATTTTAGATAAACTTGATTTCATTCATTGGCATTTTATCTATTCAATCGCCACATACTTAAAAATTAAACATATTCCATATGTAGTCTTTTTTTGTCATCATGAGAAAAATATTTGAAGATGAAGAGACAGTTCTTTTCTCAGGAATGAATAATTCTAAAAAAGATAAGTTATTCTGGGAATACTATTTGTAATCTTGAAATATACCTTATGCAAGAAAGAGTTCTGTGAACAATACTATGATGAGCATAATCAGATAGATATACTCAGCGGGCAGTTGGGAAGTGTGTCTAGGGATATTTGAAGTCAGTGAAGAGACTGGTCGAGTTATTAAAGAAAGAAATACAAAGACGGAAAATTCTGAAAACACAACTATAAGCAAACTTTATGCATAGGAAAAAGAAGAATAGTAAAAGAAGTTGAAGAAGTGGAATTAGAAGAATTCACTGATGTCTGGCAAGAAGAGGGAAAGGCTAGTCACCTCTGTTGTGTGCCATGGCAGGTGAAGCAGGAACAAACTGAACTGCATTTCTTGAATTTGGTGATGGGAATGCTAAAACTCCTCTACAAGTGAGCACCTTTGGATAATGAGGAAAATAGAGATTAGGCAGGTGGTAAATGGGTGAATGTGTGGTTAGAAAATGTTAGCAGCAAATGCTAACTCTTCTTAAATGAAATTATATTCTGAATATGAGAGCAAAGAGGGGTGAGGGTGTTGTGAACACTATAGTAAATGTAGGAGAATGAACCAGCGAAGTTCAGGAGAAAATTGAAGGAGATAGAAATGGAGCTCGAAGCCAAAAGCAGCACATAGGAAAAAGGAGGGCCACTTATTCTTCTAAAACAAAAGAAAGGTAGGAAATGTGGGCTGAAGTGTCTTAGGGACAGGCTGATTTTTCTTTCGTAAATTTTTAGCATAGAAACTCATAAATATTTAATTTCTAAAATTTCTTATCTCTAATATTGACTATGAAGCATCATATTTAACTTAAGATTTTTTTCATCATTTATTAATCTCAGTAGCAGGCTTTGACATTTATTTATATACATATATATATTCCTCATTCTGCCACTTTTCAGTCCTGTAAATGAAAGTTAATTCACTTGTCATCGATATTTTATAATTATTGTCAATAGTTTAATATTTTTCAAATAGATAAAAATGTTAACATGAGGCTGGATTTCAAATCTTTTATATGAGGCACAGATATATTTATTTTAAATTAATCTATTTAGATTTTAAAAACCCATAAACAGTTTATTTCTTGTATTTAAATGCATATATGGAATGTATTTCAGTAATATGTCCACGGGTATGTTTAGGTAATTGTCTAAGAATTGATGTCTTAAGTATTTTGATGGAATGATGGACTATTGTTAGTAATAGTGAATACTTTATAAAGTGTCTCTGCAACAACCGCTAATTAGCTTCATTATAGCCCACAGTTAATTCCTGTGAATAACTTATGTAAATGATGAAACTCATATTTTTTTCTGAATTTTCTGACAATGAGATTGGAGAGTAATAAGTGTGGCAAATTTCTGACAGCAGGTACATGTCTTTGTTGCATTCTGAGAAAAGAATAATCCAAATACGAGAATTTATTTAGCTGTGGAGGTTTTTCCTTTACCAAGAGCTTTGAAAGTACAAACTGAGAAAAGCAGGCTAAAAAGAGCTTTGAGTTTGATTTGCATCTTAAGAACAAAGAAACAAATGAAAATGTGACTATTGTCTTTATCTTCACAGTGATTGTGTGCAGTATCCTTCTATAATCTTCTCTTGTAATGAGACTTAATAGCTGCCTTTGAGATATTAATGGAAATTGTCACAGACAAGGGAGATATTACTGCATCTAATGAACTAAAGTAAGACTGAAAGAAAAAAAAAAGGAACGATAAGTAAAATCTGCACAAATAAAATGAATTTAACTAGTTTCTAAAATTTAACCCCATAGATGACTCTGACATAAAACCTAATGATGAAAATGCATTACTAGTCAGTTTTCTAAGATATCATTTGTCAAGCACAACCTTCAATTTCTTTTTTATTATTTTGTTTTTAGTGGTATTTAAAAATCTTGACTTCTATTTTATACAATACTTAAAAGGAGAAATTTCATATGGCTAAAAGGGCAACTTGAATCATTGGGTTTGTTGCAGCAAACCAGAGGACAGATTCCAAGGGAAAAAAACAAAACAAAACAAATATAAAGAACAATGCAATACTTGCAATTGGATTAATGTGTATATTGAATAGATATTTGGAAAATTTCAAGTTTGAATCAGTTTTTTTTATAGTAATTATCCTATTTATTGGCTCTACCATTTTTAATGTTCAACTTTGGGTTAAACTAATTTTTAGAAAAGATGATGCTTTGATATTATAATTTCACTCGTTCCTTTGTTTTTCGAAGCTGAGTGGTGAGTGGCTTCCATTTAAGCAGTAGTGGATGTATTGCCATCTAATTAAATGAAGGATGTACAATTGAGCTGTCAGGTAGAGAATTATGAGGTTAGTACATAAGTTATGATGGCAACCAGATTTCTTCTTTTAGGGCTTTCCCTGAGGAACAAATTGTAAATAATGCCATCCAAACTTCCTAAGAACAAGATGCATGCCAGGTTTCTGCCAGGATAGCAGTTGATGTCTAATTGAGTCTGGGATTGTTAAAATGTCTCCTTTTTATAGTCTTGAATAATGTAGAGCTAATGAACAGATTCCATTTCAGATTTGAATCATCAACTCCCCCAGCAAAGATTCTTTTATGATTTGGCTTATTAAAAAAATAAAAATAAAAACACAGATGCTGTTTTTAGCACGACTCTTTTCTACACATAGGTCTTAAATTTTTATTAAAATTTATGTGTAAATTGTTCACTGCACATATACAGCTATTCTAATAAGAACTGACTGATGAATTGATTGGTCTTGAAAACTGCATTCCATTTTAATCATATATTTTGGTTCAGGGGTGAAAAAAACGGATTTTTTGTTCATTGCTGTCTTCTTTTTTCTCTGATTTCAGATATGTAGAACATTCCCGAAATTTTTAGACAGTTAATACTTATCCCCTGCTTAAGAAGAAATACTTATTTTTTCCCTTTAACTATGGATATTACAAACAGAGATTAGTGGACTCTCACTTTAGAGCTGACAGTGTTGAAGTGGCATGAGCTATTAACATTCTGTTGTAAGTGGTCAGAGCTTCCTTTGGCATTCCT
>NW_006436284.1:2836777-2848123 GCF_000325575.1 Pteropus alecto
CTCTAGTTTGTGCTGTTTTCACCAAGATAATCCATTCCTGTCCTTTTTGATTGGTCAGTGCCATTCAATATGCTGCATGTACTTTGATCCTATGCAGCTACTAAATCTCTTCTGCTTAAAAAAGAAATAAAAAGTAAGTCTTAACTCAGGCTATATACTCATATTGATCTTCTGATTTGGATTCCACAGAAATATTTTATTTCAGGAAAAATAAAATAACACAATAAATAGTTTTTGGACTATCTTTTATTAAACAAATAAAACTAATATCATGCTGGTTGGGTTATCAGAACAACTATCAAAAATATCAAAACTTTATGCATGTAACTACTATGACAGTTATACAAAGTACCAATAGATGTCCAAAAGATTCCATCCTTTTCTGGCTCTATGCATCCTCTAAATTGTATGCTCACTGCAGGCTTTATAATAGTCCTAACCTGGCACTTATTTGTTAAAGGAATAAAATAACATTACACACCTGTAAGGAGACTATACATATATCCTTGGCTGCCTTGTTCAGTTAATTTAAAAGGTATCATATGCTCTCTTCCAAATGTTCTCAATCTTATTATTTTATCTTGGCTAGGATTCAAAAGATAGAATGAGTTTTCATATTTTGAATATATACTTATCCCATGACATCAGTCTTATGAGACAATTGATGATATATTTCCTAATTAATTAATTAATTATTTCCTTCAATAACAATTTGCTATGTTTCTGTTTTACGATAGGCACTGTGCTGGACATTCGAGTTAGAGCAGTGAAGACATTAGGCAAAAAATTCCTACCCTATTGGATTTGCATTGCTGAGAGAAAATAGAACATCAGAAGATAATATAGAACATCAGATAAGGACCAGTGCTACAAAGAAATATAAATTATGAGAAGGGTCCAAAAAGGGGAGTGGAGCAGTGACGGTGGAATACTAAGGCTCACACACCTAAAGAATCAATGCTCTGAATTTCTATTTGGGATTTGCCCACATTTTATCAAACTCTTAGATTAGAGTGAAACTGATTAATCAGATGTGAGAAATTTAGTTGTGCTGTGGGATAACTCAAATTTGACGTTTTTCTTCACTTTACTTTCAGGCTTATATATTTACTAATTATTTAAGCTCTGATCTAAACCTTCCACTTGTACATGTTTCTAACATACTCATGTGAGTTACCAATTGAAATTCTATAATCTCATTCAGGGAAGGTTTTTGAAAACAGATAAATAATTACCTCAGTTGCATTCATTATTATTACTCTCTTGAGTCACGTTGATCCTTAAATCTCCCTCAATTCTGTTAGTCTTGATGCATTCTAACTTTCAGATAGATAGATAGATAGATAGATAGATAGATAGATAGATAGATAGATAGATAGATAGATAGATAGATAGATAGATACATACATACATACATACATACATACATGATAGATAAATGATGATAGATGATAGATTGATAGATGATAAACAGAGCAGAGAGAAAGAGAAAGAAAGAAAATGGTATTTTGATTACTCTTACTATATTCTTTTAAATATTAGAATTCTAATAAAAACTGCAACTGTCCATAAACAAACATTCTATTTGGTACTGCCTTCACTGCAAGTAATTTTACTGAAATAGATTCCATTTTAAAATTAGTTTTACTGTGGTTTTGTGGACTCTGAGGAGCTAGACTAATTGTGACCCAGTTAGAACAGGATGGCTTTGCTTTTATTAAATGATGTCCAAGGTCAATGCCAGAAAGCATAGATCACCCTCTGTCCTCCTCTTGGCTTCAGTGGGAATTGTATGAGTATATAGGGTGTGAATTTGGCCCTACAAATCTAACAGACAGTGTAATAACCTAGATTACTCTTTTAGAATCTACTGATTATTTTTTAAAAATTGATTAATCTCTTTGACAAATCTCATGTCCCCCCTCTTTTTTTGGAGTGTAACTGACTTTCCCTTGAGGAATAAATAATCTTACAGCGATTCCCATATACATTTCGGTCTACTGATTCTGGACTTTTTAACAATTAAAGATTTTTATCCAAAAGAAATAAGGCCTCATTTTGCTGTGATGTGTACCAATTTTTAATTTATATTTCTTGAATTTTAAAAGTCATAATTCACAATTTCAGTGGATTCTTATTTATACTAGAAACATTTATTCTATTGTTAATTAAATGTTATTAAATAATTATTGAAGTTTATACAATATACATATTTATTTTCTACTTCCATCTTTGGAAGAGTAAATTGCTACATACAATTAATTTTTCTTCTCATCATAACTAATTACATATAAGAAGTTATAAGGTAATAAGGTAATAAACAATGTGATACTGAGATTAGGGAACACCATAATTATATTTACTTTACATGTTTGTGTTCTTTTCCACTGAGAGTCAATTTTTAATCTTTGACAATTTATAAATAGTCTCATCTGAAATATATAACTTTTCTATTATGGAGAAATATTCCATTCTGTGGAGAAAAATAAAATAGAATCTATTTGAAATAAAAAAAATTGACTTAAAATATTTAATTAAATATCTGACAGAATTTATTCAAACATTTTTCCCTATAACTTCATATCAAATGAAAATAAGAACAATAATATAAGTAAGACAAATATCCTGGAAAGTTAAAATAAGCTTATTAATGCTGATGCATTGATTTGAATAAGAATAACAACCATATATACTGAAGACATTTTATTATATGACTGATAGTGTTTATTTTAAATAGCTCTTCTTCCATGGGGTAAATAAAATATATTTTGATATAAAAAGATTTAGTGTAGATGTTTTAACAAATTAAGATACAACATTTATTCATTCCTGGATTCAACAAACATTTATGGAAATGTGCTTTGTGCTAGGATGAAGAGTTTCCTAATAATGTGAAAGACATGCAATGAAATTATGGAATTGTGCAATAGCAGAATGTACAACATGGTATAAGAATTTAATAATTGGAGCAACTTTGCACAGTGGGTCAAAGTAGGTCTGATAGAGGATGTAATATCTTAGCTGCACCTTGAAAGATAACTAGAAGTACACCAGGTAAGAGCTGAGTAAATGCTGAGTATGGGAGACATCCCAGGTAATGGGAAAAAATCAGGATCTAGAGGAGTGAGCAAAGATGGCATTACAGGGAGCACAGAGTAGTTTGATGTAATTTGAGACAACATCTTCCCTTTAGTTTAGAGAGATCAGGCTCACACTAGATCACTAAGGGCTTTTCTTAGTATACTGACTCTAAAATGATTGGTAGAGAATCCAAGTGGGTTCCTAAGCACTGTATTCTCTATAATGATTATCTTGTGTCCCTCAAAATTATACCAAAGCATAAAATAATGGTTCCAGAAGTCCCCAGCTTTCAAGTAAAAAAGATAAATGTGTAGATATTATACTCAAAGGATAAAGAAAGCCAGTTGGTTGCATTAAGCATTTGGAAGTAAAAACATGGTATCCCTTATTTGTTCTCCTATTTTCTTGTGTTGTATTAAATATAGATAAAAGAGATATGTCATCATGTATATCAACTAACTTAAGTTGGCAAAAGCTTTACCATGTGTCTTTGGGGGAGAGCATCGACCTGGTTCAAATGAATTCAGCAAATACTGCTTGAGTTCCTTCTGAGTGCTAGAGGGCAAGGGTACACAGATGGATAAGATACACTCTTGCCCTTGAGGGTTTTATGATCTCCCAAAGTAGACAGAGAAATAAACAGATCATTTCAAAATACTGGAGTAAATTATAAAAAAGAAATAGCACATACAGGATGCCTGGGAGTACAGAACAGGGTCTCCCAGGAATTTAAGCAAGATTTCTTGGAAGAGATTGTGCTCAGCTCAGTCGAGAAGACTAAGAATCCTGATGTAGAAAGAAACTAGGCAAAAAGTAGGAATTTCTGTGATGTTTGCAGGATCACAGAGAGTTTGAAACTCTTACAGTGTTAAGTATGAAGTGAATGGATGAGTCTAGAAAGTTGAAACTATGGAGCAAGACAGAGACCAGTCAGAACAGAGAGGGTCTTATAGAGTTCAGAATGAATACTCTGGGTAATGGAGACATTAAATGGTTTTCAGCAAGGGTGGGGCGTAATCATATGTGTATTTTAAATTGATGTTGAGCTGCAGTGTGCTACTGTTCTGCAGGGGTAATGGGGAGAAGATTTCAGGCTCCAGGACTGCAGGAACAGTTTCTGTCTCATGCACTACTTGTCACAACCACTTGCAAATTAAGCAGGTACTCCATAAACTTTTGCTGAACAAGTGAATGAATAAACAAACATTTTGGTTGTCACTGATGACAGAAACAAGCTTGAACCAGGGCAGTGGTGGTAAAGAGTAGAGAAACAGGGAAGGACAGAAATATAGCAAACTTTTCTAAGAGTTAAGATTAACAAAACTTGGTGATTGGTTCTGGGAGGGAGAAAGAAAAATTAGAATGATTCAGAGCTTGAGGAAAAAGAACATTTTTGTCATGTTAATTAAAATTTTTTTTCCTATGTAACAGAAAAGTAGAATATACATATTCTTGTTTCTTAAAGGTGAATGTATATTCTTGGTTCTTATACATTCAGAACTAGCAGAATTCCAAAGGATTTATTGCTTGTTACCTTTTTTTGGTGTGTATGTGAATATGCATAATACATCTGCAAAGAGATTATAAGATTTCTATGGGAAGATACCTCTTAAATTTCCTATATGCAATGTATAGCACAGGATTTTATTAAGTATCTATCAACTGACTGGCATCATTGTTCCAATTTAAGTCAAAAACTCAAATAATAAGGTTTTTAGAAAAATAATTGCACTGTAGATATGATGGTACATTCCTAGAATCCATCTAAAATACTATCTTTACTATCCATTTTATAGGAACAAGGTATAGTTGAAATTCTCTCACGATTTGTTTCTTTTGGTGCTTGATTGAGTACCTCAGCCTCATTGATTAATGCCTTGAGTAGATTAGGTTTATAGTAGACTGTGACCTACAGGAATAAAACATATTCCCCTTGCCCTGCATTGTTGATTCTAGTTGGTACATAGACTCTAATTCTAACTTAGATGAGCCCTTCCTGTTTATTATTCTGGTTTGTGGTCTCTACCTTCCTACTGTGGCTCGAGAGTCATAACCAGTCTCTCTGTCTTATTTCAGGATTTTTTTTTTAATGTATATAAAATGTATCTTACAGAGTCTTTTGATTTATTTAAGTACATGTGATTACTTAGGCAGCAGTGATATTACAAAAATAATCATTTTCTTTTTAGAGGATTGAGGAGAAAAAATAATTCAGGAAAAAATAGAATTTTATATTCTTTACAAAGGGTGTGTGTTTTTCGGTGTGAAGGGCAAACTCGAATTTAGTTACTCATGCATTGTATTAAGGGATTTGTGCATGCTGATAAGAGGAATTTTTTTTTATTAAGATTTTAAAAAATTAGTTTAAAGTATGCAGTACATTGGTTAGACATTTATATAGTTTATAAAATGATTCCCCTGATTGTTCTATCTTCCCTCTGGCTCTACACATAGCCATTACATTACTGCTGACTGCATTCCCTATGCTGTGCTCCTCATCCCCGTGATCATCTATCAACTACTAATTTGTACTTCTTTAACCTTTCACCCCATTCTCCCAGCCCCCCAAACCCCTCCCCTATGGCCATCATCAGATTGTGCCGTCATGAGATTGTCCTCTATATTTGTGGGTCCGTTTTTGATTAGTTTGTTCTTTTTGTTCCTTAGATTCTGGATATAAATGAAATCATATGGTATTTATCTTTCTCTGCCTATTTCTCTCAGTGTAATAACCTCTAGGTATATCTATGTCGTTGCAAATGGTAGGATTTCATTATTTTTGGCTGAATAATATTCCTTTGTATTTATAAACCACAACTTCTTTATCCAACTGTCTGTTGATGGGCATTTAGGTTGCTTCCATATCTTGGCTATTGTGAATAGTGCTGCCATGAACATAGGGATGCATAGGTCTTTATGAATTATTGTTTAGTTTTTCTTTGGATCAATACTCAGAAGTGCAATTTCTGGGTAAAAAGGTACGTCCATTTTTAATTTTTTTGAGGAAACTCTAGACTGTTTCCATAGTGGATGTGCCAGTTTGCAATTCCATCAACAATGTATGAGGGTTCCTTTTTCTCCACATCCTCGCCAGCACTTGTTGTTCTTTAATTATTGATGACGGCCATTCTGACAGGTGTGAGGTGATATCTCATTGTAGTTTTAATTTGCATTTCTCTGATTTTCATATATCCATTGGCCATCTCTATTTCCTCTATGAAGAAATAATAAGAGGAATTTTAAAGGTGGAAAAAATAAACTTAATTTATATCCATAAATTAATATTATAATAGTTACAAATACTTTTTTTTTTGCTTATCCTAATACCTGAAATTTATTGTTGTAAGAGTGAATAATTTAATGCAGTCTTATTTTTGCTAGTATCCATAGGGAAAAATTCTAGTCAAAATTAACTCAGCTTGAATGAGAAGCTTCTAAATATCACAAAATCAATAGTAAGTTACAGTCCCATAACAATAACTAATTCAATGTGTTTCACTTGAGTGAATTATTTAAATGTATAATATCTTTTTTGTTTGTTCCATAAAATGGGGAAAATGCACCTATATTTAAATCTTGTTACTAGAGAATGCTAATGAATACATAATTGTTTAATAAATAATTTATTCCTCACTTCTAAAATAGCTTAAGTTAAAATTCAAGGGTGAGGATGGGAAGGATATAAGTTCTAACTACTTTTTAAATAAATAAATCAATAAGTGAAATGTTTGATGTGACCAATGCATACTCTAAATATATAAAACATTTTGCTTTTTACTTATTATAAAAGTTGAAAGAATTGGCAATGTATCTTCTAATTTTAGAGATTTACATAGCTATTAGAAAATCTCGTTGTAGTTTGCTCCAAAACTCTAGTCGATTCTAGAAAATTTTCTTTATTAGTTAAAATGCACATTGCAAAATGATTTTAACAATCTACAAATATTATAAATAAGAAAAGAAATATAACTTAGTACAACAAAAAAATAATTCATGTGGGCCCTCAAAATCAGATTTCTTCTCTATGTAGCAAGAGGAAGGACAAGTGGATTAAGTATGAGTAGGATCTTTTCAGCCTGGGAAATTGTGTGGCCATAGAGTCATATATTTCTAATTGTGTAACTTGGCTCTGTGTTCAGGAGACTATTATTTAGATGTCCCTGTCCTGAGCATTTTGATTTTCAAAAAATATATGAGTATCCTTTAAAAGCTTTCAGGCCTGAGCCTTGAAGTAGTAAATCAAGTTTACCTGAGTATGCATTATAACTGTCTAATCCATGAAAATGATACCCTATTTGTTTTGTGATATTCGATGCCCTGTTAAATACTTTAAAATGGAGGTTCCTGTCTGGCCATGTGGTGTGAGGGTACTTAATATATAAGAGGATTCAGTTGTCATGAATATATTTAGAGGGTCTTAAAATACTCCTTTTGAGTGGAGTCATTTTGAAGAGTAGTCCATTCATTGACCATCTCTAAAAGGTAAAAGTTCGCAATTATAATGTATCATAAAGAACCATATATTTGTCCTACTTCTGTCTAATTTAAGTTTGAGAGTGCACTAAAATGGAGCTGGAAAGCATGTCAGAAAAAAATAGGCTTATGTATTATCTACTAGCTTTTAGGATGCAACTCAAACTGGGAGTAATTATAATTGACATGCTCATTACATTTCCTGGAATGCTTTCATTAGGTAGAATGCATTCATTCAAAATTATTCCTTCATATATACGTTATAAAGAGATTTTTCTTCTTCCATTAAGAACTGTCATTTATAGTAAATAGAATGCTCATTTGGTAAAATAAAATTTACCTATAAATAGAAAATAAAACCTAAAACAATCTTTTAAATATCTACACAGATTTTAAACATTTACAATTTGTTACCAATGGTAATATGCCATTATAAATTAAAACTGAGCTTACACATAATAAAAATTTATCAAATACTCTAATTACACTTGAAATTTAGGTTTGTGACAAATCAGTACTTCTAACTACTTTTATTTTGCACTTTGAATAAAGGTTTACATTTTTATATTAATTTCAGCATATACCCAATATTGGATAACTATAATTATTCAACAGAAATTTATTTATTGCCTTCCAAATTGTCAGTTCTATTCCAGGTACTAGCTATATAGTGTTGCATAAGACATTTATATACTTAAAAATATTTATGAATCATCTGTTATATGCCTGACATTGTTACAGGCCCTAAGGCTATAGCAGAGGGGGAAAAATGAAAAATCTCAGCCCTAATGGTTTGTGTGCAATGTGCGTTGTGGGGAGAGGAGGTAGAAAATGGACAAGATATTAAATTAAAATATAAGGTACTTAGATGGTAGTCAGTGCTAATTTAAAAATAAAAATAAAATAAGGAAGGGGCATAGGGAGTGTGTGGTGGTTGCAGTGATAGGGTTTTGCAAATTTTGATAGGGTGTTCAGGGAGGTTTTCTTGGAGAATGTGACATTTGAATAAAGGCCTGAGAAGAAATGTGGCAGGAAATGAGCCATGAAGATACATGAAGGAAATGTATTCGGGAAGAGGGAACGGCAAGAGCAAAGGCCTCCGAGGCCGGTTATTAGCATGATGTCGACATGACGAAAGAGAATGAGTATCGCCAAATATCTTAGAGAATGGCCAGAGAAGAATGGGCGGTAAATGGTGGAGTGACTGCTTCCTCTGAGCTTCCTAACCATTATGAGAACTTAGTTTTTACTTAGAGAGAAATAGGTAGCCATTGAAAAGCTTTGAGTGGTGGAGGATAGAATATGAGTTTTGTTGTGATGGATCATTTTGGCCGCTGAGCGAAGAATAGACTGAAAAGAGAACAGTGAAAATAGGAAGTCTATTTAGCAGGCTATTTTAATAATTCATGAAGAGATATTGGTGAAATAGAACAGCAGAGAGAGAAGAGATTGAGTTCAAGATATATTTAGAAGGTAAAGCATCATCTAAACTTGACGGTCATTTGGCTGTGGTCTTCCAAAGAAACAGAGGAGACAAAGGTGATTCCAAAGATCCCGGCCTATGCAACCGAATACATAAATATATCATTTTCTGAAATAAGGAAAACTACAAAGGGAACATTTTTGGCATGAAGATCATGAGCTCAGTTTTGGCATGTTAACTCTGAGTTGAGGTAGCTAGATATGACTCTGGAATTCAGAAAGATTGTCCGAGCTAGAGAAAAAAAATTTCCTTATCACAAGCATATGAATAACATCTAATGCCATATGTTTCGATGAGATCACCAAGACTATGAGAGTAGAGGGAAAATGTTATGCTAATGACATTTATGGCCATGTGTTTCATTGGATCATCAAGATTGTGAGAGTAGTTAGAAGGTAGTAGAAGTTTACTAATTGTTCCATGGGGAACGCCAACATTTAGAGCTTGGATTAAGAGAAGAAATCAGCAAATGAAACTGAGAAGGGTTACTCCAGTGAGATAGAAAGAAAATCAGGTGAATAGTGTATTATCCTAGAAGTCAAGTGAAGGATTATTTTAAGAATGAAGGAATGATCAACTGTGTTGGATACTGCTGATAAATTAAGTAACATGAAAATTGAGAATTAATCATTGGATTTTTAAAATGTGAAGATCATTAGTGACCTTATTAGAAGCAATGTCAGTAGTATCCTTGGAGAAAAGTTCTAATTCAAATATATTAAAGAGAAAATGAAATGGAAGGAGATATACTTAGGACAATAAGTTTGGATTTTCTTTCAAGGAGCTTTTTCATAAAGTGAGAGAGAAAAGAATCAAAAGAAAAAATTTTTTTGTCAAGATATATAAACTGATGAGAAAGATCTAGTAGAGGCAGAAAAATTTGAGAGACATACTATCCCTTCTATTATGAAGAATATGAAAGATAATAATCTAGCAACTAAATAATTAATGGCATAATCAGGTGCTATGATGAAATAAAACTAGATGCTCTGAGATCATAGTGAAGGGATAAAAAGAGATTATTTTTACTGTATTTGACCACAAGGAACCAGCGTATAATGAAAATCTTGGATGGGACTATTCCAGGCAAAGTGACTAAGCATGAAGATCCTAAGGCAGGTATCAGTTTAGTTTTCTATACACAAAATGAAACATCTTAGAAGCTAGTGAAAGAAATTTGGATTTTATCCTAGAAGCAGTGAAAAGGTATTGGAAGCTTTTAAAAAGTCATATTGACCACTATGTGGAGAATAGAGTGGGGAAAAAGACATGGGTGGAAGCGTGAGTACTAGTTAGAAGTGGATTCCAATAGCTCAGATGAAGGTGATGGTGATGTGGTTTAGAATGGTCTTGGAAAAAGTGAATAAAGATAAGATTTTAATTTTATTTAAATAGAATCATTTAAATAATCATTATAAAGTACTTTTTACAATAACTCTTTCAATATAACAATACCTGGCATTTTTGAACACTCACTGCTTCCTGAATATTGTGTGGTAAGCATTTTATATACACCATTTTATTTTCATACTCGACTCTATGTGATAGAGTCACTTTCCTTACTCTACAGATGAAAAAAACGAAACTTCAGGCAGGTACTTTAACTTGCTTAGATGCACACAGTTGGCACACATTAGAGCAGGGTCTCTAGCTTGGTCTGCTCACTCTGGAGCCCCTTTTATTGCCTTCGCAAGTAACCATGTTTTATCTTCCACCTGTGGCATCACAATCATCTACATTTCAGGCCTCACAAGAATACTCTTAATCAATTTCAGTCTGTTCTTAAAACTTATGAAATCAAAGGGAAGAAAAGTCTTGCCTTCCCTATCGGGCACTAGAATATCCTAACAAATGTCTCTACAAATTCATTTTTCCAAGATACTTATCTCTTTTAATCTGACCCAGCCTAGACTCTCCTTTTTGGTTAAATCCACATTTGCTTTTTCGTGTAAGCCCTGTCGTTCATGCCACTGTGAGTGGAACAGCAGGGAAGCTATAGTCCACTCCCTTCCATAAATATAAAAGTAGTTTTTCTAAACATAAGCATTAGTCTTTTTCTGCCACTTTTCTCCTGGTTCAGTTTCAGAGTCTATGTACAGCTTTAGATAAATGATAACATGAGACGTGGGGAAATATTTTATCGTTCAATAAAATATTTTATAGTTTAATCAATTTTTACTTTATGATAGTGTTCTATGATACTAAATTCTGTACCTTAGGGAAATGAATGGAGGTACTGAGCTTCTGTTTCTCCTTCACTACCATGCACGTTGGAACAGTGACTATTAACGAGAACAAACTCCAAAGTG
>NW_006436284.1:2848326-2907121 GCF_000325575.1 Pteropus alecto
ACTGGATTTAGAGGGAGAAGATCTGGATTCATGATAGTTAAAGGATAACTTGTACTATACCTAACCAATGATCTGGCATGGAATGAGCAATTTATGTTCATTAGTTCGTTAGTGGCACTGCCATCATCTCCACTTTACAGATAAGGAGACTAAAGGTTATTGAGAGTAATTGTTTTGACAAAGTTCACACATCCAGACTCAGATTTAACCACAGTACTTTACTGCCTGTCCTGCTCCCTCCTTCCCATTGGTGTAGTTTTCAAATTCTCTATTCACCGAAAAAGACTAAGCTTAGTGCCTTGAGTCTCAGATCATCCTTTAGAAAAACTTTTTTCTTTTACAATTTTCCCATCGTTGAGAGGCCTGGTCACCTTCAAGCAACAGGATGTCCACTGGACTGCTTCAGTAAACTAGAGTTCCCACCTGAGCGTGGAAATTAGGGCTCTACAACAATCCTTACTTGTCCCCAAATGAAGGAGATATTATGTAAGGAAAGTGTTTTAATTTGAAAATTACTACATGAATAACTTTTAAAATTAATGACAATTTTTAAAATTAGTCCTTTTGGTACCATGAGGGCAAGTTTGTTCGATGGCTATTATGTGCACTTATATGAATAGAAAAGGCATAAACGGAGGGTCAGCACTTGTGTTTTCTTGACGTCCAATTCAGTTTCTAAGAAATATTGAAACATTTTTTAATATGATAATCTGATTTCCCAGTTAGGACTCTGCCATAAGTTCACTCCTCGTAACACAAGTCTTTGCCATGCTGTAATGCTGTCTTTACTGTCAGAGCCTTGGATCAGGGATCATGTTTACTTTCAAGGTGCAGCAAATTGTATTTTAGGAATAGTATAATAAGAGAACTCATCAAAAGCGTTAGATTATGTTACTTTATTAACCTGACACTCTCTGTCTCAGGTTTTGCCGCTCTTATGCAGGAGAGTTTCAAGTCTCTAAAACACGGGGTGTAAAAAGTAAAAGCATTCAGAGAGGCATGTGGTACTTGATAAGTATTAGTTAACAAGAACTGCCTATTGACCTTGAATTCAATTATTCTAAAGATGCAATGACAGTTTGTGGTGGATCGTGGGGAACTAAAGCATCTGATGGACAAAACAGCTCTATATAGTGAGTGATAAACTTGGATTTATTACTCAAAGAGACACTATGGACTGAAAATAGGATAACTTAAAAACCTTTAGATACATTTATGCCCAATAGGTCCATGCTTAATTATTAGTAAAGGAAATGAAGATGGTTCTTGGAGCCATATAGAATAATTAAGGTTGATTGCAAGAAGTACAAAATCCTTTTCTACAATAAAATTATAGTAGCTACCATGTAATACTGATTGGAAGCCAGACACTGTGAAGTGCTTTATCAGTAAACTTTATGATATTTACTCCCTCCTGTAAATTTGTGTGGAAAGTATAATGAGATGCTTGGCACATAGCAGCACTCAATGAATAATTGTTGCATGAAAAGAAAACTGTGGCTCAGTGAGATGTCTAGTAGGTGGAAGAACTGGCGTTCAAACCCAAGGTGTCTGACGCCAAAAGATCAAGCTCTTCAATCCTTACTGTTTTCTGTCCCAGCTTCTTGTCAGGGTCAGAACACAGGATGTTGCACGAGTCAACCTTATTGTGCTAAATTGTTAGTTTGATTCATACGTGTTTGTAAATGAATGCGCCTTAAGATCCAGACATCTCAAAATACTTTTAAAAGAACATCTTATTTTTAAGTACATTTATTATAGTGTATTAAAGAGAGAAAAATTTAAATTAAAAAACCATGTTCCAAAATTAAAATTCAGAAGTATTTACCATGATGCCTTGTATATTGCATAATTTCTTCTAGTACATTTAGCTATGGGCAGTAGAAGTGGGACTAAAACTTCTAAGTAGCTAATAATTTGCTAATAAATATCTAGCACTAAGTATTTAGGAATTGGAGAAAAGATTAGAAAGTTATCAAAAGCTACTTTAGGTATCAAATAGTTTTGTGCAGAGCTGAGTCTAACAAATTGATTCACAATGTGAATATTGAGGAAAATCTAAAATGCTTTTATATCATTCAAGATAATTAGCCTCATTATTTGCAGTCATTTAACAACTGAAATCCAAACAGGTATTGATTAGGGTTTCCAGATACGCTTCATTTAATCTTTATTCTCTTTATCTAAAGGAGAGAAAATTATATTTCTCAATAGAAAAAAATGTAATTTTCATCTAAGAGTATTATTCATAAATTCTTACTATACATAAAAAGTATGAAATGAAATTTAGTATTTGTATGAGATGCTTAAATATTCTACCTGTACTGAAGAAGGTAAGTGAAAAAAAACTCTCCATGTCCCTATATCAACTTCCCAAAGGTACTATTACTAACAAGTACTTTGCTATCCTCTTAAAATATTATTTCAGATTGGATTACGATATACAATTACAGTATATATTGTTCTTAGTTCACAGGGAAAAGTGTATTTCACATCTGACTCTTTATGAAAATCACTTATGTAACGTTTTTTATTTATAAATTAATTTGCCTAAATATTCCCAGTTGTAATTGTATGATACTCAACTAATACCTCTGTTCATAAAATAATAATTATACTTAAAACCAGAAACTTCAAATATAAGTAACTGCTATTGCTAGTAAAATAGTTTTAGAGAAAAAGCTTGTGTTATTATGAACAATTCTTAGGCATAATATTAGGCCTTTCAGGGCTAACGATCATCAATATAGGCTATCCTAAAATAGCGTAAGAACTGACAGATGAAACAGAATGGTTTCTGTCAGGTTCTAATTAGAGATAAACCATCCTTGACTTTGTTCTTCAGGGGAGTTATCTGTAAACTCTACTGTACACCTCTACAATCTATGCTTAAAATATGGACCCTGATTTGTATGTTTAATGTAGTGACTAAGAGCTTTCTGCATCAGGCCTAGATTTTCAACCAATTCTTTGCAGAGTAATAACTATTAGGTATTATTTTCACTTTGCTCTTGTCCTCGGCCGCTCCTAGCTGAAAGTCTCAATTCAAGTCAAAGAGTGGTGATGCATAAACTTTTGAAGATTTGTAGATTTTAATAAAACCCCAGTGAGATCAAAAACTTATCTAAAATTTATACTCACATATGAAGATTGTGTACCTAATTTCACTTAAAGATCAGAAAAAAGTCATTAAAAAAACATTTAAATTGAAAAGAGTTGAGAAATTTCCCCTACTTTTGGAAAATGGGCAAAATACTACTTCATTGAAATAGATAAATTTAAAAAGCTTTAAAGGATTACTTATTTTATTAAGATGATAATTCACTGTTTTACCAAACAGTGAATTGCACTCTGACTGATTATATAGTATTTTATGACTTGTATTTACGAAATGACCAATTATCACAAAACATTTTCTAAAATTTAACTAAAATTACTAATTACTATAAAGCAATAATATTTGGAAAGTTTTAGTTATCTGTCTGACAATGAAGAATTATGGTATGTAAGTGTTATGTTTTCCAAGTTTTTGAATGGGAGATTCTTGTCACATGCATTACTGCTTCTTGGCTTTTAAATTGGAACTTTCACCCCCTGTGAGCCATCTAGAAGTGAAAAGGTCCGACAATAGCCTTATAAAGGAAACCAAGTGAGGTCCCTTGAATGAAGGGCAAAACAACAAATCTAAGAAAGATTGAAATCTCCAGTGGATGTATTATATAGCTATTATTATACACAATCTGAAGTCTACATGTGAGATCTTACACAGTGACCTAAACGCTAACCAGGCATTCTAGTTTTTATAATATACTCTGAGAGAATGTGTTTAAAGGAAATTTGCTACTTGGAGAAAATCCATTTTTTCCCCATTTGCATCATTTGGATCTCTGTTCCTGCCAATGGTTCTGATGGTAGGGCCACATGCCATTATTGTAATACTACTTCTGTTAATCACAGTTAAAGTCAAATTAAGATGTCCCAGACAACGGTATGTGCTTCCTGATATGAAAAACATGTGCAAGTTTAGTTTTCACTTGGAAGGATTCTATAAATGAAGTATTGATTAGCATAGTGAACATAATATTGTAAATGAAATAGACTGGTGTGCTTTCTTAGGTATAAGGCCACAAGAATGGACTAGACAGTAAATCAGGAGGTTCCACTATTTGCTATGGAGATGGTTTTGGAATCAAGAAGTTTCAATAGTGATTAGAATAAAACTAATATACTTTTCAGAATCTGTCACTCCTAGTAATGCTTTTCAAGTATTGTACCATATAATAGTGTCTAAGTTACCTAGAACTTTAAAAATAACTTTAAAAATATTTTTTTTCTACAGTAGTCAAATGGAAATGGTTTGTTTCATTAAACCAGAATTGTTTAAACATTGTTAGGGCATATTTTCACACAGAGAGGGAAAACAAAACAAAACAAAACTTCTTCCTTGTTATATTTCAATGAATTAAAAAAATATTCAATATTTCTATTCTGAAACCATGAAGATTCTAACTATAGAAAACTTGTAAAATCTTTAGAATGTGGAAGGAATTGATTATAACCTAAGGATGTATTTTGACTTTCAATTATTCTAGGACACTGGGTTAAGAAGAACAATGTACAACTTTTAATTTATCATCTCTTCTGATTAAAGTACAAGTGGTATGTACAAGTGGTATTAAAGAATGGGATTTGATATTCAGAAACTTGGCTATCACAAAGTTTCTAGCAAGGAATGACTTGTAATTCCCGCCACTCACCTTCCACTCCCCACAATGGCAAAGGGATTCCAGAGACACAGGTTGCAACCATGAGTTTAAGAAGTTCTAGGGACAATTAACTTCCTACTGCCTTCTCCCCACTACCCAACCCTTGCCTTACTTTTTACCTATTTTTTTTTTCTGACTCCTAGTCTCATGTAGAATATCACATTACTTTTACTTGTCATGTCTTCTGAGTCTCCTTTAGACTACGACAGCTTTTCAGACTTCATGTTTTTGATAACCTTGACAGTTTTGAGGAGTACTGGTCAGATATTTTATATATTGTCTTTAAGTTTTGATTGTCTGGTACTTTTCTTATGATTAGACAGGAGCTACTGGTTTTGGGGGGAGGAAGATTACAGAGGTTAAGTGTCATCTCATGAATATAGATTATTAACATGACATCACTGTTGATCACCTAGCTGAGGTAATATTTGTTGAGCTTCTTCACTATAACATTTTTCTTTTTTTTTTTTTCTTCTGCTTTCCATACTGTATTCCTTGGGAGGACATCATTATGCACAGCTCCCATTTAAAGGGGGGGGAATTACACTTAGTCTCTTTGATAAGGAAGTATCTACATAAGTTATTTAGAGATTTCTTTTTTGCACAAGCAGTTTATCTATTTTCTCCCATTTATTTATGTATTAAATCATTTATTTTTATCATTGTGAACTCATGAATATTTATTTGACACTTTGGATTATAATCCAATACTACATTATCTTGTTACTCATATTGTCCCAGCTTTATCCATTAGGAACTTTTTTTAGTTAGCACCTGTGTCCCTTTGACATACTCCCATTTTTGGATCTTCTTCTTCTCTTCCTTTTTCTTCCTCAGTATTTTCTTGCCTTCTGGCACTACGAAATGCTCTGAGTTCATTTTGCATATTTCCTGCCCCATCTTAGATCCAACTCCTCCCAAATCTTGATTCTTTTCATTGGAGAACATTACTTGAAACCAAAATCTGGGTGCCAGGTGTTATGCCTGGGGCATTGTTGCTTATAGGTTTTCTCAGCTGAATTTTATTTCCGTGATAACTAATGAGTGCTTTATTTGATGTGCTATTTGTCACTGGTATATCTTCTTTGGTCTATTCAAATTTTTTGCCCATTTTTAAATTGTATTGCTTTTTTATTATAAATTTTGAGAGTTTTTAAATATATTTTGAGTACAAGTTCTTTGTCAGAAATGCGTTTTCTATTGTCTTGTAATTTACTCATTCTAAATATAATTGAATGATCCTTAGTAAATTTCTAGAGTTCTATGATTATCATCATTGTTATTATTACTATTGTTTTGGAGTTAAAAGTGTCAAGTTTATTTGTAATGTATTTATAGATACCAAAATGGAGCTGTCCGTTTATTAAAAGATAAGAATTTTCTATATTTTTATATCCTCTTCTCTCTTTACTACCTAAAAGACTTTTGGATTTGTACCTAAATTATGAGTATTACATCTTATAACTTAAAAACTTTTAAATCTCCTCTTTAAGAAATTATTTTTATATTGACCGTATATTGTATGACTTTAAGGATGATTATTTTAATTTAATGTCATTCGACTTATTGCAATTTACAAGGCTTTGATATTTTTGACTCAGTGAATTTACAAACAAATAACTGTTATTAAACAGCACAGAGTAAAGATGAAATAAAAGGAGATTCAATAATGGGTAAAAGTTTAGCTTCTTCCATCTATGATTGAAAATTCAATTCTATCTATATTGGAATGTAGTCTTATGTTAGTGGAAAGTCTCCATTGTAAGTTATTAAAAAGCTGATAATAAGCTAAATCTTCAGCTATCTTAACCTATTTGAGTGGTTGGAATACTGAGGTGAAGATTCCCACCTCAGTATACATTGACCTGAGGCATGCTAGAGTGTTGGGTTCAGTTTTGTTTGCCATTCTGTAAGAGAGACATTGACAAATTAGACCTAATACATAGGGCAACCAAGATAGTAAAAGGGCTAGACATGGTGTCACATAAGGAATGTTTAGAAAAAACTGGAATGTTTAGTCTGCAGAAGAAAAGAGTGATGGGGCTGTGGATTGGCTGGAGGAACATGATAGCTATCTATCTTTAAACATTTACGGACCAACAAAATAAAGAGGAGTTGTATTTTTTTGTGTCACGAACAGACTCGATGGTAATGGTAGATTAAGTTCAAAGGAGGCAGGACTTATAAAAATGAAAAGTTCTTTACATTTAGAAATTCTGGAAAAAAAAAAAGGGAGAGGGGAGGGAGAATTCCAAGGTCATCGGCATGCAACAGTTCTGTTTAAAAATCCTTGAAGTTTGCTAATTAAAATTCTTCATAAACCTATACTCCAAGCCATATTTTCTATGATTATTGATAAATATATGATTCTGACAGTAAGCCTTCTGTTGTCCTGGACATTGAATATAAAGTAGGCTGGAGAGAATGGTTAATGGATGATAAAATAAGAATTTTAAAGATGAAAAGCTTTTGAATAGGCAGAAAAGAAACTATTTTAATTGGAGAATGTATGTCTAACAGTATCGAAAAAAGCATAAGCAAAAACATCATTTTCTTAAGACACTGAATAGGCAAATCTGACTGAAAAACAACTGTATAGGTAATGTTTATGAAAAAATTATTTGGAAAGAGAGATTAGGTTTGTCATAATTGGCTTTCAATGACTTTCATAGTCTAACTTAAATGATCAATTTATAGTTATTATCCCAGTTGACCTACCACCAGCCATTGATACTACTGATCACTCCCCTCTTCTTTGAAACAAATTCATCGCTTGGCTTCCAGGACACTCTGCATGCCTGGTTTTCATTCTTCCTTTCTAGATATTCCTTTTTAGTTTACTTTACTGATTCTTTGATACTTATTCCATAAGTAATATAATTCAGTCACATAGCTTTATATGATATATATAAGCTGATATCTCCAAAACTTATATCTCTACACTCCACTCCCCTAATTTCACATTGTTATAACTGTCTACTTGTTATTACCTCTTGTATATTTAATAAAGCATGCAAAACTAAACATATCTCAAACTGAACTTCTGCTATTACTCTATCCCCCATCACCATTGCCTCCTTCCTGTCTAGTATTCCTTATCTCATTAAATTATAGTTGTATTATTATAGTTGCTTAAGAAATTAGATTCATTCTTGATTTCCATTTTCTCTCATTGTCACATTCAATCTATCAGTAAATCTTGTTAAATCTACTTCAAAATATATTCAGGCGAATCATTTCTCATCTCTACAACTATTACCCTGATCTCAGCCATGGTTATCTCTTTTCTGGATTACTCTAGCCTCCTAACTCATCCTCTTGCTTTCATTTTTTCGTTCATTCTCAGCAAAGCACCTTTTAAAATAAAAGTCAGATCATGTCAGAACTCTGCCCAAAATCTTTCAGTGACTTCCATTTCACTCAGAGTAAAAGCTGAATTCTTTACGACCCATGAATTCCTAGTAATCTAGCACTCTTCACTTCTCTGTCTTTATCTCTTAGTATTTCCCACTCACTCATTCTACTCCAGGAAAACTATTCTTATTCCTCACCTGCTTCAAGCATGAAGATAAGGTTCTTCATCAAGACCTTTGCCACTGCAGCACCCTTCCTCACCATATCCATACAACCCATGCTCTTATTTCCTTCAGGTTTTTACTCAGTAGTCACCATTTCAGTCATTCCTACCTTGGATAAAATCGCATCCTTTCGTCTCAAAGTCATTTTCCTTAATTTATTTCCCCCACTTAGAACTTCTCATTATAAATATATCATTTACATACTTTATAACTTTATCAATTTATTTGACTTGTTGTCTCACCTCCTTACTAGATGTAAGCAATGACTTTAGTTCATATTTCTCACTACCTAGAAAAGCTCATGCTATATAGTTGCTCAATAAATAGTCACTGAACACATTTTGGGATGCTTTTTGATAGCTCTGAGCATTAGGCTAAAGATGGAGTTATGGTTACTTGGCTTTGAAAAGCATGTGAGAATTTTCTGATGATGAAAGTTATGTTAAAGATGTGTTGCAGGAAGATTAATTACCCAAATTATGGTTTGAGTATACGGAATGCTGGAAAGCTGCAAAAGTCTAAAGAAAGATGACCATCCAAGAGTGTTACAGAAATTTATAGCATCTTATGGATAATAGGAAATGGAACACAACAAAGATGAGACTAATTACAAAGACTTAATACACAAGGCCAATTATTGGATAAGAGGGATAAGAAATCAAAATAGATTTGAGTGTGAGATTAGATATACAGAGGATAGAAGTACCATTGGAATAAATAACAATATTAAAAGAAAGAACTCATTTAAGGAGAAAAACAAAAACATGAGCTGATATTACTTTTAACATCAAGTAATAGTAATTGCAAGAAAGAAACAGTAATTTTACCACTAATAACAATACTTTGCTGTTTTTAAAGTGTCTTAGTGTTTCCTTTGGAGTAATGAAGATAGTCATTTAAGTAAGAAAATCCAAACTATGTTTGGAGATTAAAGAATCATCTGGAAATTCAGACAAGTTGGAGATGTTGATTTGATGTATTCTACATATACTCTGAGAAATTAAACCACAGGAGGAAAAATATTCTCATAGAAAGAATGTAAAGAGAAAAGAGAATAAGGTAGCAATTGAGATAGGGAAAAATCAAGAAAATTTGGAAACCAAGGATGGGGAATTTTTCAAGAACTAGTTGATTACTTTTATAGACTTAAGAATGATGAATGTTGAAAAATGCAATCATCAATGATGTTTGGAATTTTTTTTTTCTTTCTAGTAGAGTAGTGAATAAAGAAATCAGGTTACAAAGGTTTAAGATATAATAATGTAGTGAATGATGGAGTATACCACTTGAGTGCCCTTCAGGAGTAAAATTCTCATTCCTCCCTCTACCGGCAATGTTGGTGGCTGACAGCACTTAGCTGAGTCACTCTCCCAGAACTACCCTTGACTAAAGAAAGCCTATTTGCTGAGGTCATGTTCCCTCCTCTGGAGTCAGGTTGCATCCAAAACTGGTCAGTGAGGAAGTATAAAGGCCAGCTCCCTTGCTTTAAGGTTGGACAACTGTGGGGAATCATCCTAGTTCCAGAGCTATCCGTGGCATATAATGAGGTCTTTGTTGTGACCGCATTGTAAGCCAACTACTCCTTTTATCCAATTTAACTTTACTCTCTCCCTGGTGTTGCTCTTAAAGATTCTCTCCATAAACTTCCTGTATGTGACTCTCTTTCCAGGAAATCTGACCCAAGACATCAGACATCTGAGAAACATTGAGGAAAATAAGTGTGCTAAAAAGTTGGGAACTAATACTCATGTTTATGATAAACCAAAAGGTATGTTACTTAAATTCTTACATTCAACTGAAGTTTTTTCAATTCAATATGGATGTATTAAACATTCAGTGTTTATACGCCATACTATTTGCTATTGAGAACATAATAAGAGCAAGATGGCCCTTGACTGTAAACCTCAAGATAAATACATTAAACTTATGAAAGAGCATTGATTCAAACTGAGGTTGAAATCTTCCCAGATTACAACCAAACTCATGATTAACAGCCTGCAGATGTGCTCAACTTGTGAAAATGCAATGTGACTGTGAAGGATGTGAGATGATACAAGTCTGTGTTTACAAGACATTCTTCCAAAGATACTCTATGCATCTGTTGACTTTTAGTATTTAGTATTTTAACTACCTCCTTAGTTCCTTAAACAGGTGTGCCTCTGTAGTCCCAAGAACACAAAAAGAATATAAATTGGCTTATAGCCATATCATCTTATATATCATCCTTTCTGATCTTAGAGTAAGACAATATATGGATGAGTAGTTCTTAAGAGCATTCTGAAAATGTTAGTTAATGGTTCGAACTTCTAACTGCCATAAATTTTAGGAAATATAATCTGTAGATTTTAATGCTAGGAACATTCACACCATGATATTAACTCAGTCTCAACTTTGAGTGTTCTCTATAAAACAGTTCCTTTTTCTCCCTGACCCATTTAGCAAAAACCAGCAAGAACTCAAGGGCTGAACTTTCAGCATTTCCACTCTCTCGCGCATGGACATTGCTAGTAACCTACGTCACTGCACAGTTAAGAACTCTGTAAATCTGGATTGCAATAAAGAAAACACTAGCTGCTAGGCTAAGAAGGCCTACAGCAAGGAGAGAAATCATAGGATAATATAATGATAAAGTAGGAAGTGGCATTCATAGGCAAAGATGTTATGAAAATACTAAGTACAAACAGCTATTCACCATAATCTTAAATTCTGTTCAGTAAGGAAATTCCAAGTTTCTTCAGAAACTCAGAATTTAATAGTTTTTTCCATAAGTCTTAAATAATCTCTCTATGATAGTTGAAGTCCATTTCTTTTTTAAATATCTTTATGTTCTCAGTGGTCCATAGAGCAGCCCATGATAAAATTTCATCATTCTGAAAAATCACTGAATCAGCTCTGTTTTCTGTCACCTCACATTTGGTGTAGATGTCCTAATTTGATTTTGTCATCCAAAATACATATGAACCATTTTCATCTATATTGTTTTTATAGCTCTTGCCCTGAAAAATCTTACATCAATGGTGATATTATGACCAGGATTACTGTGTCGTTATGAGACAATAGAAGTTATTTTCAAGCAAAAGACGTTTATCCCATAATATTGCTATATTATTTCACCCCAAATATTTCTAAATGGCTCCCTACCTACTTTTAAATAAGGAATATGAAGAAAGTGTAAAATATTCTGCATAAAGAAAGCATTCCAAATGACAATGCTTACTTTATTCCTGGTTTTTAGCCTAATGTCTCATCTTTTGTTTTTAATCTATTTGCTCATCATTGCTTGTGCCTGAAGATAAAAGAGGTGGCTCCTATATCATGCTTGGTTTTCTCATTTTAGTAATGTTTACACAATTTGTAGGAAATGGCTTGTTAACAATTTCTGGATTAAATTTTTATTTACAGAATCCTCCTCTGGGAGTAAAATTGAATCAGAGAGTTTCCTTGGTGAATAAGCTTCCATGGCTTATTTCTACCCACGTTCCCTTTTTAAATGGTACATTATCTTAATAAGTATACACTATGTGTTTGACACTGTAGAGTGGTAGAGAGAAATTCTGCTCTTCTGGGTAGATATTTATTGACCATGACATTTAAGTAAGGCAGATGCTTCTTTTAGAAGAAAGGTTAAAAATTGGGTTTATCGTGACAAGTGTAAATGTTTAGACCAAGTATTAATTAATAACTTTTTCTTGTGCACATCTAGAAAAACAACCTGATTGTGCTGGCAAACACTTAGTGGAATATCAAAAATAGTAATTAATTTAACTCTATCTGGGATTCTTTGAAAAATCCCACCTTTTCTAGAAATATGTGAAGTATGCATAAAAAGATTGAAAATATGTTTGGTTAAGCTGAAAACAATATACATAATACAATCTCTTTATAAATATATATGTATACATCATATTATACATATAATATTAAAATATCTACCTATAGCAGAATGCTCACAGAAATGTTGAGTGATTACTTTTGGACAGAGAAATGAGATAGGATACAGGGTGAAGGTGATATGAGTATTAACCTTCATAATTCCTTGGTGTTTCAATTCTTTTTTAATCGGCATAAAATTTTTAACAAGTTCAAATTGTTTTTATAATGTACAATATATCTGAGAATGAGGTATATTATTTTGCTGCTCATGAAATGAGGAAGCAGTAGTTTCTTTACATTCTTAGACTCTTCTATGTGGATATGTTAGGAGTCAGTTTGAAGAACTACCTTTATATGTAACACATCATTTTGTTCTTTTTTGTTAATACAGCTTGTAAATTATTTTCCTAGGATTTTAAAGCAAACTACCTGAATTTATCTTTTTTTTACTGAAGCAAAAGAGATCACTCAATTTCTAGCAGTTATTTGAACTGCTTTTTTTAAGGGAAAGTTTTTACAAAATTCCCAATGAGGAAATTAGAAATAGTCTAAAGCCATTGGAAAACTCACATGGAAAATAAAATTTGCTGAATAAAATGTAAATGTGCCTTAAATTATATTGAAACAACAATATAAACAACTCTGAGTCAAAATTATTGAAGCACTGACAGCCACAGCCCATAAAATGCTACGAATTTTTTATAGCACCGGGTGTGAACATTATGAGGCGGGGAACAGCTTTATTTCAAATTAACAATCTGCTGTTAAATAAGCCGATGAGAAATTTATCTACTATCTCCTCTTTGCTACATTTACTTTTAATCTGGGTAGCATTACTTTTTCCTTTATAAAAATCCTTTCTACATTTCTAATTCTGTATATAATTCTTCTATCTTAACGGTAATATGTGGTTGGGAAGATCCTAATGATGGAACAACGACTTTCTAATGGTAAGTTCAGTTATAGACATTCTGAAATTTGGCACAAAGTCTCCATGATTCAGGATCGTTAGGAAGGACATAGTTGGTTTTACTGGAGATGATAATTATTCCATATTCTTGGATCTGTTAACCATTTGTAGAAACCTTTGCACTTGTAACTTGATCCTAAGGCTCTAAAGATAAAAGTAAAGAGGCAAAATCTTAGTGATTATCACAACTGGGTACTTGGGACACCTCTTCAAATCTCCAGTACAGTGATCCTTAAATGTTTTCAAGTGGTTTACCACATGAAAGACATTGTCATCTTGGTACAATGTCATAAAGAGCTAAATATTAATCATATAATAAAATCATTAAATTATATATAACTATATATCCAGATTCTACTGTAGATAAATGGAAACATAAGAAAAAATATATTAGGTTAAAATTCACATGATAAAATTCTTACATTCACATTTTTTTTTTGCTTATTGAATAAAGACTACATTTATTTAATATGTATAATCATAATCCTTGGTGTTCTAAAAAGAATAGTTTGAGAAACTTCCATAAGGTGTTCCTTCATTAATCATTCATTTTTCAATCTTGATCCCTATATTTTTATATCCAACTGACTGCTTGATAGCTTCATTTAGAAGTTTAAAAGACAGCTAAAATTAAATACAGCAAACACATAACAAACAAACCAAAAAGACCTCTCGATTCCACACACACAATCCCAAGCCCTTCCTCCTACCCATTCCCATCTCTGTAAATGACACTGCAATACAGTCAGTTGCTCAAGACTAAAACCCCCACAGTGATTCAAGATTCCTATCCTTTCCTTATCTGATACATCTAGTACATTTCTTTCAAAACACGTGAATCCAACTTCTCTTCGTCTCCAGTCCAACCTACTGGTGTCTCTTGGCTTCATTTCTTCAGGAACTTCCTAACAGACCATCTAAGTTCAGGCTGCTTTAAAAGCTATTTCCCACACCATAGCCATAGTGATCTTAGAAAAATAAAAATCAGATATCTCTTCCTTCTTAAGCCTCTAATGCCTTCTCATTTCCTTTAGAATAATGAAATGCATACTTCTTTTCTGACCACAGCACTAACATGATTGATTCCTGGTCTGTCCCATCTTCTGCCACCTCTGCTTTGTTGTCTCCTTTCCAGCTACAGTGGCCTTATTTCTGTCACTTAAACACACTGAACTCATGCCTGGAACATATTTTGTAATGATTATTTACGGAATTACTAAAGAACTTTTTTGACCTGGGGAACACAAAGATGACTAACACATAAATTTTAATCTCCAGAAATTTTTAGTCTAGTAGAAAGAGATACACCAGTAAATAAACAATAGCAATAAATAACCTACGTGGCATGAAAAACTATGTATAGAAATAATAAGGCTACAAAGAGAAGTCATTGATTTTAATTGAGAAGAGTCTGTTGAATTAGGGTTTAAAAGATAAGTTGGGAGGCATTGGCCAGGAGGGCACAGATTGAGGAGGGCACTGGAGGCAGGTTGCATACTTCCTGAGGTTTACAGAAGACTGAAACCACTTCAAGGGTAAGGGAACACACAGATCACTCAGCCTGGCCTGGCCAAAACATTAGACCTAAATAAAGGCCTATTGTTCCATTTTATTAATAACAATATAGAAAACAAACAAACAAACAAACAAACAAACAAACAAAAACCCTCTGTGGGCAAAGCAATAACATCAGATTAAAAATGCATTTCTTATGGCCAGTTTATACTCACTGGGTTCATTTGAATAAATCCTTTTAATGATTAAACAAATATTTATATCATCTACACTCTATTCTTGGTAGTGTTCTAAGTGCTGGAGATTGAGGATTAAATAAAACAGGCTAAGTACCTGCTCTCATAGTTCTTAAAGTCTATTTTGGGAGACTTTTTCAGGCAGTGATAGAGCTATGAAGAAAACCAAGGCAGGGCAAAGGAATAGCGAGTGGTGGCAGAGGAGAACTGCTATTTTACTTGGACTGATCATGGAAAGGCTTTCTGAGAAGGTGAAAATTTGAGTGAAAACCTGAATAAACTGAGGGAGAAAGATACAACTATCTGAAGGAAGAGCATTCTTGACTGCAGAAATGGCAATGACAAAAGCCTTGAAGCACATGTGTAGTTGCATTACTGGAGGAAGAGCAAGGTAGGAAGGGTCCCTGGAGCATGGTGAACTAGAGAATGGTAAAAGCTGAGTCAGAGAGAGAGAGTCAGTGGGAGATCATATAAATCATTGCAGGATTTTTGCTTTTATTAAGAATGACATGGGAGCTACCAGAAATTTTTGAATAGAGTGAAGACACCATGAACTATAAAAAAAAAATCATTGCTTAGAGCACGTAGAATGGAGGACAAAGAAGGACTTGGGAGACTGATCGGTTGGCTATAGAAGGAGCCCATACAACAGATAATGGTGGCTTAAACTATGGAGTTACCATAGTTTAAGATGGAGATGATAAGTAGATGGACAAGGGTTATATTTTCATGGTGAATCACTCAGGGCTGCTTAACTGTATATTGAGTGTTAAAAAGAGAGAAGAATCTGGTGTGTGTTTTTTGTTAGAACAATTGGCTGGATGGTTGTGTCATTTTCTTATATGGAGAGATATCTGGAGTTTAAAGCCAAAATTTCTATTTTTGCCACATTAGTTTGTGATACCTATTAGATAAGCAAATAGATATATTCAGACTAGAAGCAAGGAGACATTTTGATGGCATTAAAATGGCCCAAGTTTGCAAGTGCAGAACTTTGATTTTAATATTTCGATCCAAGTTGATAAGACTAAACATTTTAGTAGCTATTAACCCAATTTATAAGAATGAATTAAAAACTAAAGCTGGAGATGAATTGTGAGAATCTCCTAGGTTATCGATTTTCAATTAAGAACAGTAATTGAATTAGCAATTAGAAGACTACGCATTGAACCTGGAATTTGAGAAAAGAGAGCTTCATGTTTTTATGAGTTTTTTTCAATAAGAAAAGCATGAATTAACAGCCTGTTTCAGCACCAAATATTCTAAACTTTCCTAGTTGCCAAACATTAAATTTATGACATATACTATCTCTTTGAGTCGTGCCAGCACAGATTAACCCCAGGTCAAAAGAGATACAATTCACTTCATCCTCTGTAAAATTCACATTTCAGTCTAACCATTAAGGCTATCCCCTGAATTGATTAAACTTTGGTAAATCCTTCAGGATCAACAATTACAACAATAAAGAGAGTAAATTTCATGGATGTCTATGGACATTTATTCTGTTTAAATTTTACTAATCATTAATTTTGCAAATGAATGTTCTAGCTAGACTTCTCAATGAATTCAGTATGCTTTTCTTGATATATTTCCTTTTATACTCAATCATTTAGAATAATAAAACTGAAAACTGGAAAAATTCAAATTTGAATGATCTTTATTGCTTACATAATAGATTTAAAATTCACAGCAATGCAAAAAGAAATGTCATAGAAATATAACTAGAAATGGATTTCTGGTGAATTTAAGTGGAATTTTAATTAAAAATAACATCCTAATGCAATCGTTTTGCTAGGTAACTATCTCTTCATTCTGTCTAAATTATTGTCTTTGAATTAAACAGAGAAATTGAAGACGATTTCTAAAAATAAAACCATAATAGATATGACCTTGGAATTTTATCCCTTTCTGTTTAATGAATACAATTAATGTTCTGTAGGGGTAATTTATCTGAAACTACTGTACTCATTATGTTAAATTGTCTCTAATTATTATTTTCAGGCAATTTGGCACAAATAGACCAAGTTCAACATTATAATCCTTATGGAATCTATGGTGTTTGATAAACAGAAACTTATAACTTTATGTATATAATCATAATGTCAAATCAGCAGCAACTGAGTGGAACTTGATGGAGCTAGTGCTTTCTAGTAGCTGGACTACTGAAAAAGGATTTAGTAGATGTGCATTTTATTTCCACCTGGCCTTCCTTTTGTGATGCATAGAAATGCTCACAAAAGTAGTTATATGAGCCAACTCATATAACTACTAAGATTAGACTCAGTTTTGAACTCATTAGCCGAACGGAAGCATTTTATTGTTGTAGTATAATGCACTTGTGTTCAGAACTAGGGGGAAAAAACAGCCAATGATACAGATATGTTTTGGTAATGATGGATCCCATTAGTAATTCTAGCCACTACTGAACTTTTAAAGAAGGAAATAAATATTCTCATCGACTATAAAAGCTCTGGTTTACACCCTTGGTTCACACTTGATTTCATTCCTTTTTCTCAGAAGTTGTGTGCTACTCACATTGACAGTGGGAACAAGGAGCCTGATAAAATAGATCTCCTTGAAGAGGCCTTACTTTCTTAGTGCTGAAGAGGATCCCAGCTCTCAAAAAAGTCTTTTTATAATGGGAGGTAGCCCAACAAATGCTTTCTGCCCTAGAGGCCTGTCTTACAAATAGCGTTCAAAGGAAGTACAAGAAATTGACTGACAGGAGGGGAAAGAAATGTGGTTAGGTTCAAGGGAGGTGATGTTTAGTGAAAAAAAAAACCAAAAAAAACTGGTTTAAGAATATCCTAAAATGCTCTAGAATCTCAAAATGCTATAATCAAAAGCAATTGTAAAAATTTACTTTGACATTTGTTTTACATTTTGTAATCTTGGGAAAATCACATCTCAACCTTTTATGATTTTTTTTTTTATTTGAACACACTTAAAAAAGTCTTTTGGGAATGAATACATTAAAGACATTGCTATCAAGACAGAAAGTCAGATGGATATAAATATTTTGATCAAATCAGTATGAAATCTATTGTTTTAAATCACTCTGAAACTAGAAAATATGCATCATTTATGATTTTTTTTATAAAGAATCTAAATAGATATACACTACCATGTAAACATCTATAGCAGAATTCTAGCAGTGACATAGATACGTGGCCAAATAGAATTCCAATCCAAAATATTTAATGTTATCCCTCAATACAGCTGCAAATGTTGGCATTCACAAGTCCCCATCTTGTGTAAAATGCAGACACAGTTTCATAGTCGCTTTGCAAGCCAGACATGGTCTACTAATCACATTTAAATTGTTAGACTGCTCATATCCTGGCTAAACATCCTGAAGATTTAAATTTTTCCTTTGCAAAGTTTCATTCTAGGGCTGCCAGATTTTGGAGAATTCCCAAAACTTGGTTTGTAATTTAATACTTCTTGTAAAATCATTTCACTGAAGCGATTGTTTTATCTCCTAAGCGATCTTGAGCTTGGCCACAATTTCAGGAACGGTTGTGACTGCCACATTGCCCTTGCTCACCTGTTTAGGTTTCTCCTCCTCCCTTTATCTGCCTTTTACACACAACAAGACAATCCAAAGTGTGTGTCATTTAGGTGTCACCAGGTCTGTGAGATGTGAAAAGCTCTGCCAGTTAACATAAAACAAAATCCCGGAGGTTTCATGGAATCACATTTCCCTACTGCAAAGAAAGTTGAGAAGCGGGGCAAGGTAGCGTTAGAGCGGGAGTTTGAATGAGGACACTTTGTCCATGAATGGAAACTCTACATTCTTTGTTATTTTAACAGGCTGTGTCTGTTCTCCTTGAAAGAAATTGTATGAAGGAAGATTGGATTAAGTAGTTTTTATTTTATTTCAAAGCACTTGTACACTTTTCCAAAGATCAACTTACTTAGCCAAGTAATAAACTCTTGTTTTACAATAATACTAGTGTATATAATATCACTCTAGCTTACTACAAAATACAGAATTAGAGTTGGGAAACAAAACATTTGTTTCTTTGGTGAATGAGGCATATATCATTACCTATTCATTCTGCCAGATATAATGTGAACCTTTTAAGCTATTCAAAGAAATCCCCAACTAGTTAATCTGCTTTAGGAGGAAAGAAAAATAGCTTTGCACCTATCCAGGCTTTCTGTTTTTTCTCGTTTTTAAATCAGCCATTTGTAGTCCTAAGGAAGTCTAAGTTTATATTTTCTTTGCATGTGTATCTTTTGAAAAGTTAAAAAATGTGTTCTGCAAGTTTTCCAATTTCACTTTGCACACTTTTTAATGGATAGCAGTTTCACGGTGGCTGAATAAGTTCATCGAACCAAATATTCATTTGGCTATTTATTTGTTATCATGCAAAAACCAAAGTATGCAGATTTTCAAATCATAAATAGCTTAAGTTACAATATTGTTTACTTCTCATACCTCAAGCTATCAAAGCATATGATTATTATTTACCCATTAAAAAACTTGTTAGTATTACTCTTTTAACTTCTTATATACCTCTTAAGCTTTACTTCTTGAAAAGTCTCTATCATTATATATTTAACATTTGTTTAGATACCGCCACATATAGGCAAAACTTATTTTTATAATTTCTGTTTAATTAATTTGAATTTTTCTTGATTTCTCACAGACTGGCCAATTCTTTGATTGTTTACTTTATTTTTAACCACTCTGTATAATAGTCAACTCTGCTGCAAGAAAAAAATCAGGTAATTTGCATACCTTTTGCTAAGTGATGTTAAAAAAATTTCTTATATTTCTAGTTAATATCATTTTACTGAATTCTGTTAACTAGCTTACTAACTCAATCTCTTGATGGATTTATATTATACTGGCCACTACTGCCTGGTCTACAAAACAATCAGAGAACAAGTTGTGGGTGGTCTCAGCATACGGGAATTAACCACTTGATTTCTATTCTCACTAAATGCTTCAGGTTAAGTGATTGTCTCAGTCAGAGATGCTTTCAGACATGTTACTACAGATGAATCAACTGAAATAAACATCTTGTTCAGTCGTCTTTGCATGTTGCTTGCTGAATTACCAAGAGACATACCCTGTCTGAGTCAAAAAATGGTAACGACCTACCTACTTTTCCTGAATGAAAATAGATACTGGTACAAAAATATCCTATCATCCCAAAATTTCTTTGTATTAAACCTTTATAAAATTTGGAGTATTCTTGTGTTTTGAGGAATGCTGCCCCTCGCAGGTCCAAATAGCTCCATAAAAGAGAATGTGTTTTCCTGCTTGGTTCCACAAAAAAAAAGAAAAGAAAAGAAAAGAAAAAATTGTCATTTTCTCTTTACACTCTGAAACGTCTTTGTGTATCTTTTTTCTCTTTACACTTGTAGAATTTAAGAAAAATTGGTGAAAGAAACACAGGGGAGAGCTCTCCCAACTTCTGTATCAAGTCTTATAGCAACTGCATGTAATTGTGTTGTTATTTGTTATTTGGAGGGCACATAAGTGTGCACACATGACCATACTTAGGAAAATCTTCACTAGGGAGGGCTCTATCTTTGAACAGTTTCCCCGTAGAGTTAGTAAATTTGTAAAATTTTATTTCATTCAGTGGATCCCAAACCTAGATAGTATAAAAGATCTTATAGGAATAGAGAAAGAAAGTGGAGAAACAAGATGAGAGCAAAATATAAGGAGGTGAAATAAAAAAAGAGAAGAAAAAATATAGTTATGGAAATCGGTGAAGGAAAAAAAATCAAATCTGCTATGACATTTGTCCTACCAGTTTCTGCAAATTGAAAACAAACAGAAATACAAATCCTATGTATTTCTCCTAAATGTAGGAGGGATGATTGACAAAGATAAGTGGATAAATGATATAATGTTTCTCGGCAACTAGTATCACGTTTGGCATAGAGTAGATGCTTTTGAAATGACGGCAGAATTAACGAAGAAGAATATAATGAAATGCCCCTAAGGGATCTGACATCATTCTGAGATGATGAAAGGGAAGGTAGAGGAAGGCCTGCCATGAGCATGTCCAAGGATAAAGTACTTACTACAGCAAAAGGGGCAATGATGGTGATGAAGGGTGGAGTCGACTGTCGCTAGGTTTCTCCTTTTCTGGAGGTGTGACTTCATGAAACAAATGAATTTAAACAGCAAATAAGTGGTTGAATTTGGTGAAAATTAAAATCCCTTTAAACCTAACACTCTAGATTACTCAAGGTATAAAGTATAATTTCAAGAAAAATTAGGTCCGATTTAGGGGCTGTTAAATTTTAATGCCTTCTCAAATTATTAAAAATGTTTTCTTTGAATTGTTTAAATTTCAGGATGTTTATGATTACAAATAAGTGCAAAGATTTCTGTTTTAAGAATTTTGTCTAAATTATATTTCATTAACTCTAAATATCCTCCCAACATCCAAAATAAAATTTGAAAAGAATCACAAGCATTTGAATTTGTAATATAAACTACAACATTAAAACCCTTCATTAGGGCAATTATAATTTAAAAGTAAGGAATGTTTAACAAATGTCAGTTGGATAAAGCCTTTCTTTTTTATTCTGACAATAATAATATGGACATGTTTGGGTGGTATTATGCAGTCTACTAAAAGGGCTTGCAATGTTTTATTGGTTATCCACATTAACCAAGGGCTGAGTATTGATAACTTTAACAATTAGAGCTCGCACCCATGTGTCCAAAAGTCCGAAGTACTTTCCATGTGCTCACATTTCTAATTCTCACAATGACACTACAAAGTTTTGTAGATGAAAAAACAGAGAGATTAACTTGCTTATGATAGCAGCGCTATGATTCTAAAGAAAAGCTAGGATTCTAAATCTGGCGACCAAATCCCAGCAGCCCTGTTAGCCACGTTTCTCTGGTGTCTCTTGACATGAGTGCTGTTCTTTTCAAGATGTTGAAGTTCTTTATGGAATAGTGTATTAACAATCAGTGTATAATTAAGTGGGATTCTTTCACTAGTGGACTAATGGCAAGTGGTACCTCTAGGCTGAGGCATTTCAATAAAGGGCTTCCCTCTTTATAGGCTGAAACAGGTAAAGCTTGTCTGTAGCCATCACTAACTCTTCTCCATGATACCTTAATCAGCAGAGGTAGTCTGCCATCATTTGATGTAAGGCATTTTCTCAAAGGGCCAGTCTTAAACCTTCCCTTAAGTGTAAACAATAAAACCCAACTTGTGTACCTAATAGCACTCTGTTTTGGATATATCTAAAATTTCCTCCACACTCCAGCATTCACAGTTACTTAGTGATAGAATAGCTCCAGAAGGTTTTGTGAGGGAGAGTTGGCCAAGAATGAGTACTCCAGCTACCTTCAGACTTTTACAGACCTAGATAATTTGTTTAAATAAATGCATTTATCTTTGTATTTGATGCTATTTCTCCTTTTCTCCTAGATCCCAATCTACCTACATCAGCCATCAAAGTCTGGCGCAGAATATATTCAACATACAACTTCGATTACTCCAGAGCAGGTCCTCTGTTCCAGCTGGACCAAACTAGTCTCCATTTCTTACTTCTTTAAGGTTTCTAAACTCATGCCTCTCACTCCCATCTGTAAATCTAGGCTTCCCGAAAAGCCAGTAATTTGACTCTTCCGTTGGCTATGGATTTCTCTTAGTATATCCCTTCTCTGAGAAATGACTTGGAAGCCTCTAGCTGCGTGAGTTCTAGGAAAGGTCATGAAGTACACATAATTACAGGGAAAAATTCTGTTGGCTAATATATCAAAATATTAACCTGCCACAGTGTTTGAACTGCTTTTTGAAGAAAAGATACATGAAGGGCTGGCAAATAAATGTGATCTCTAACCTATAAAGTTCTTATCAGTGAAGATGACAAAATCTTCTCATGACATATCTTTCACTGGCAACCAAACAATTGCCTGGGTGACTTCAATTTGGCTAGTCTTATGAGCCATACATATCCCCTTTATTCAAATCTTGTCTTGCGATTATTTGGCAAATACACATTTTCTATCTGAACTGTCAGGCCATTCATTTCTTGAAAGGAATGAGATACTGCTTTGTCTCCTTTAAACACATAACCCAATGACAGGTACATGTAGGTTTTCGAAAATAGTTTGTGCATTTTCTCTTACGGTTTTTACCCTTAGCAAAGTGATGATACAAGTTGAAAGAGTTAGGTAGCTATTGATGACAAACGTTTCCTATAATTGATAGATTTTTTTCCTGCCAGTATAAATAAGACTTACACAGTTTTAATGCCAAATTGAAAAAAAAAAAGATATATTTATAAATCAAAAATATCATTGAAGAAATGTTGGACTCATAGTGCCTGACTCACTAATGGTGAATTTAATGGAACCAAATGAGAACTAATTAAACTTGTACTTTTTAATTAATTGTTTAATTCATAATTCATTCAATTTGTAGAAGACAATGGATCCTAGTAAGATTACATTAGGACTCAAAATAGAGATTCAAGTCATCTCCCAAATTTTATATCTAGTGGAATAGAAAAGCCAATAAAGTACCTAAAAACCTAATCTGTGGTTCCTACATTAGTGATTAAGCTGAGAATTTAGAGGAGACATTGGAATATAAGTGTAAAAGACGACAGTCCGCTTTGGCGCGGCGGAGGAGTGGTTGTTGGCATAGTTGCCCCTGGTGGGGAGGAATATTTTAGAATCACCAGCACATAGAAACAATAAAAGACTTTTATTTAGATGTTTTATTATTTGTTTTAAAATTCTCTATAGATAACGCAAGCTCTTAATGGGTAGATACCAGGTGGACAAATCCCATCCCTCCTCTTTTAATATATAACTGTATTTTGATTTTCTAATATCCGAGGATATGTTTTCTTGAATTTTGCTCGGTAAATAGGTATGGAATAAACAAATCACAGTTTTGACTGAACTCACACAGGATTAGATGCAGGTCAAGAAAAAGGGGCAATTACTTCTCCTTGAGGTAAAATGCTAAAGTTATGTAATTGAACTGAATTTCGAAAGGACCAAATGAGTTTGCCTGATGAAGTAGAAGAATAAAAAGGCTTCTGTTTCTGTACTGACTGTGTAAGGAGAGAAACAACTGGGTAACTTTTATGCCAAGACTTTATCTATCTCAGGAATAATATTTGTCTCACAAAAGAGGATATTTGGAGGTTGGATTATGTAAGTCCTGGAATCACCAAATTGTGGACACTCCAGCAATATAGAAGGTAGCATTTTTATTTGGGGAGTCTTCTGGGATCTCTCAATTCATACCTTTTAGATGATTACCTGTATCATATGTACAAATGACTGGCTTAAATTTGGGTTCTCCAATTGAGACATTTCAATAAAAAGGAGACATAGGGTCATTTCCACCAAATAAATAATGCATTTTAATAGTTGGAAAAACTAATGAACTCAGAGTTGTTTTAAAATGTATGGGCTTAGTTTTTGAAAAAGAAATCAACTCATTTTCCCAACAGAGTTGTAAAATACAAGTACTAGAAAGCGTCAATGCAGGTTGTAAAAAATTAAGTAGAATTGGACATTATCTACGTAATCTTGGTTTGTAGGATTTCCATTTCAGGAAAATACCTATTAAGGTTACTACACTTCGGGTCACTGACATTGCATCATGTTTCTAGAGTGTGGTACAGCCATCGTTCTTGCCAGCACTACTCTGTTCCATATTTCCCCAACAAGTAGTGGTGGCTGGAATAGCTCAGTCTCTAAAGATAAGGACTATTTTTATCTGAATTGATAGAAAGTTAGCTTTTCGACTTATTTCTCTTTTCAACTAGAAGATTCCAAGTAAGCAAACACAAAGAATCAATAGAAACTGCAGGAGAAAGTGCTCATTCTCACCTTCTTCGTACGTTTTTCTCTCCATTTCCATCTTCTCTCCTGACTGTTCATGGCCTGTCTGGTTGCTACTTTAATTAGATACTCACATACTTAATTCAAGAAAGCCTTTGGCAAGAGAAGTCACTGTTTAGACACATCTCTGAACTGCTAGCATTGGCAGATTCTACACTATGGTTATTCTTATGGAGATATTAGTTTTTATCCTCTGCTTGTTTTCTCATCCTCAAATTCAAACTTAGTAAAGATTTGTGGTTCTTGCTGTAAAGGAATTGCTCTGTTGATGTAGAAGGGTGTAAAAGACTTTTAAACTTGCAATTCTATCCAGTATGTTTCAAAATACCATTTAATGAATGCATTTTTTTTTTCATGGAAAATGTAAATATTTACCAATCTAGCTTTACGGAGGAAAGAAAAATCTTTATTCACAAATTGTTCTGCTTCCTATTTTGCTTGCTAGGCTTCAGGTATATACTTCTAGGCAAAGCTGGTTTTTAAGCCTTTCAGAAGACCCTGTCTTAGAAAATAAACCAAACTGCCACTGAACAGGGGATACATTTTTATTCACTTCAGCACCCTTTTCCTCTTTGGGATTAGTTTCTTTTTTGTTCGGGTCCAAATGTCTCTGCACAGCTGTGAGGAGCACCCTTCTAAGCCTTGTGCAGAAAATAAAAACGAAAATACTTTCCCATTTTGTTACAGCAAGAAAAGAAAAAAAAAAAACAGTCTTGCATTTTCTACTTTCTGACCATGTAAGTAGCAGTTCCACACTCTCCCCTTAGGGAAGTCTGTCCCCAAACAGCACAGTGCAGGTTGACTGCCAGCCCATTTTATGTAGAAGTCGCATTGGCAGGAGTTCGCTTTGGCAAAAGATCTGTTTCTTTCTCAACCTAAGGTTATTACAAGCTTCCTGTTGTATCTCCTCTATCGGATTTGTTGCCTAATGTTCTGCTCTGACCAGGGTCACCTGTTAATTTACTTGATACATGAAGGTAATATAACAAATAATTCAATTATTCTATCACAGGTGACTCTTCAGTTTTAAAGTTTATCTTTCAAGTATTGGAGTTAGAAAACCAACAAAAAATTGGTCTGTCTTACTCATCAATATTTAGGTAACCAGGCAAATGGCCATTCTTGAACATCCTTGCCTTTCCTAGATCTACATGTACTGCTTACAAATGTTCAAAGTGAAAACAGATCCTGGAGTTGATTCATTCTGGCCAGAGTATGTTGGCGAAATACAAGAGCTTATAAGTTCTTATGTTGGTATTATTTTAGTAAACAAGTTTTATTTGAAAATCAAAGCAATTACATTAATCTTATAGTTCAATGAGATCTTCCTCAGTTAATTAATGGTGTAATGGACAAGTATTTAGACTCTGTAATCAATTATAACTTTGTATAATTCCTGGCTTTGTAAATTTCCAAGCAATTCTGGGCAAATAACCACTAGTAGTCTCAATTATGTCATCTCTAAAGATGATGATAAAATAAAATTTATAGCATTTTGTTATTGTAAAGATTGAATTATGTGATATAATCCACGTATGGTATTTTATATATTGCCTGGCATTTCATGCTTAATGAAGATGTTGATGAAGATGATGGTGATAATTGATGATGTGACTCCAGTCAATAATAAGTCAGCTTTCCTTCAGCTTTTCCTTATGCTTTGGCTACTATGTTACAGCCACAATGAAATAATAGAATATAGCCCTGAATACAAACTTCAGCCACTTCTTCATTTACGGATGCAGAAACTAAGATTTAAATAAGTTAAGCAAGAACCATAGATTTCATAATTAGCAGCAGATCTAGGAGTAAAACTTTGATTCCTTATGCAGAGTCTCCAAAGTTCTTGTTTTTTCCTCTACATTGTGTTGCTTCCCTGTCTGACAACTCCTTTTTCCTTTCCTCCAGCAATAAAAAGCCACAAATTTTACGAACAGAATGCAAATACTAAGGCCAGATTTAGAGGAGAAGATGGGGTGGGGGAAAGAGAGAGAATTATAAATTCCCCAATCTACAGCAAGCCCACTACAATCCACCCTTGCTGGGTTTCCAAGAAAAGTAAGCTTGAATAAGGACTAAGAATAAGGAATAAGGAATAAGGAATAAGGACTATCTTATTCCTTGAATAAGGAATAAGGACTATCTTGGGTTCCACTACTTGCTAAACCTGTACTAGGAAATTAAGCTGGACCATATGTAACTCACAAACACTTCTTGTTTTTATTCTAGAAGTACTCTTAAGTGGACTTCTTCAACTTTATTCCAAGATTCAACTTGCTTTCTGTTTTATCCTGTATGACAAAACTGTTGGTTCACCAACAGAAAGCAATGCCCACCTAAATTTCTTTTTCCTATAACAATTCAAATAGAAAATGGACAGTCAGGTGATCTCTTTCCCAGCCTCCTTGGGAGCAAGGGATGACCAAATATTACCAACGAGGTACCTACTGGGGAACTTTTAGGGAGTTTTTAGCTACCTTATAATAAGGAAAGACACAACAGGAGATCTCATTCCTCATTTTTTTTAAAAAAGTTTTGAATATAAATATTACATCCACAGTAAAAACAGTCATTTTACCCCTGTGAAGCAATAATTATGAGGTCAATAAGCCAACAGCTAAAATAATGGAGTGAAAGAGAAAAAAACTTAATCTTTGAAAATATCATGAAATTGCTGACTTATCTTGAGACCATACATCCCTAGGCTCGTAAACAACAAGTTTTATGTTTTAAGTTATTATTAGTTCTGTTCTCTGTTGCTTATAGCAGATGCTATTTCTGAATGATAATTTTAGATGAAGAATGCTAGGCATGTGGGCAACATCTCTACCTAAGTGGAAGAAGGTTCCAGATTCTTTGTTCCATCAGCTTCAGGAAATGGAAGAAAAAAAAAAAAAAAAGAATGAAAATCTATAAAGCAATCCATGGAGATAATTTTAAGATGATTCAAAAAGCAAAGAGATTTATTGTCTCAGCGTAGGTTTGATTTTAATATAGTTAATCCTATCATTAGAACTTTACTTCTCAGCACAGTAGATCAATTATTTGCCTTTGAGAGAGTCTTGAACAATATTGTAAAGCATATACAAATCTGTGTTTAGAGCTTCAATGAGATTTACAGATAAAGGAAAATCCTTAATTGCTTATCTTAAAGATATTCCTTAATTTCCTGATACTTCATATCAGAAATCCTATTTCATTTGTTCAGCTGCATGTTTCACATCACCAATTGACTTTTAATGACCAGTTCAATAGAAAATATTAAATGTCTGAGGGCCATTCAGAGACCTTTAGCTTATTGATGCACATGTCTATTTTGAAAATGCACACTAACATTTAAAAAAAATTTGTTTGGTATAAACTTTTTGGAAAGTAATTTAAAATGTGCATACCCTTTGACCATGCCATTATACTTTAAGGGACCCTAGATTTCTCACCTTGTTAAATTAAAGATGGCTATATTATTTACTTTTACTGAGAGGTAGATCTAATTCTCCTCCTCTTAACTTTGAGATGGATGCAGTGAATTCCTCTACCAGGAGAAACTGGCAACAGTGATGTTACAGAACTTCCAAGGTTACGTCATAAAATGCCTTGTAGCTTCTATCTGGGCCTCTTGGAACATTCTTTCTTAAGCTCTGCGTTGCTGTGTGAGATGCCTGACTACACTAAGGCTTCCATGCTGAAGAGCCTACATGTAGACGCGCCTGTCAACAATTCCAGCTGAGGTTAATTTTCTAATCATCCTCATCAAGATGCTATTCATAAGAGGAAAGTTGCCTTTCATTCCAGACTAGAACATCTGACACCTAAATACCACTTCGTGACTTTCATTTATGTCATATGAAACAGAAAATTCAATTATAAATTCCTAACACACGAAATCTTAAGATAAAATAAATTATTATTTTGAGATGCTAAATTCTGTGATAGTTTGTTATACAGCAATAGGTTACTATAATACTCACATAAGTGCAAAAAAGACGTATAAGCAAAAATGCCCATTGAAACATTAACTGTAAAAATTAAAACCTGGGAACAATTTAAATTCCATTAATATGGGACCAGTTAAGAAATTTGTAGCAAACTCATCCATATAAGAAACTGCTTTCCATCAGGTTATTGAAATGAATGGGATAAATATATGTATTTATGTCAAACGATGCCCATGATGTCTGAAGTTAATAATATTCCAAGTTGAAAAACATCATTATGTATAATATGAATTCACACACACAACGATGTTTGTATAAATAGGTGTGTGTGAGTGTGTGTGTGTGTGTGTGTGCGCACACACTGTTAATGGTTTCAACATCATGGAAACTTTTCCTCCTTTTGTCAGCATTTTTTAGCATTACCATTTACAGATAATTTTGTTATTGGTATTTTTATTTACAATGTTTACACAGTATGTCTGCATTAAGAAATGTTGGAAGTCAAAAATAGGTGAAAAAAGTAGATATTACAATTCTATCCAAAGATAATTTTTGTGTTCTAGGCTTTCCTATGCATATTTCATTTTAAGTAAAGTTCAGTGTTATATTACTTTACATCTTTTATACATTTGGGGTTTCCAGATTTAAGATCATATCATCTGCAAATAATTATTTGCTTTCACCTTCCAAGTTTCACGAGCTAGACTCGGGACAATGTTCTGTATAATGGTGTATTCCTACAGTTTTGGATTAAGTCCTACATTTTCTCTTGGACCAAGCTCGATAGTCTTCATCATGTTAAGGAAGCATTTTTATTTCTATATACTAAAAACTCATACTAGTTAATGGTTCTTGGATTTTGTTGTAGCCTTTTTGGTATCCAATTGGCAAGATTATATTATTTTTCATATTCAACTTGTCTATGTGATAAATTTTATTAATAGATTTCATAATAATGGATGGTTTCATACTTGGATTAAGGACCATCTTGTAGTATCTTTAGGATTTTGCTAGCCTACAGTCATAAAGAGCTGGATACTAAGTTTCTTTCCCATTTATCTTTGTCAGCTTTTATTTTCAGAACAGTTCTTGCTTTGTAAAATGAATTTGGCAACTTTCCCTTTTTATCAACTTTTTTAGTAATTTTTGTAGCACAGACATTATCTGTATCTTGAAAACAGAATAAGTCAAGTATAAAACCATCTGTCTCTGGAAATGTTTTTCTGTTTGTGCTAAGTTTTTGACAGTTTCCAATAATTTTGCTTTATGAATATTTTTCTGAGTTAGTTTTGGTTATTTTTATATATTTTTCTTTAGAAAATTGTCCATTTTCTCCAAATTATTAAGTATATTAGTATCAATTGTTTTTAGAAGAATATCATTTTAAAAATGCATTCTCTAACTGTTAAAATATCCCCTTTCTCATTTTTAAAATAACTTGATCAGAATTTTTTTCTACAAAATTGTTTATAAAATCTCATATTTATGATTCCCATTATTTTGTTATGTAATTATTTCTGCTTGAAGCTCCATTATTTACTTCCTTCTGAATTATTTATATTTTGCTTAATTTCCTTCCTATTGCTTAAGTAAATCCTTAATAGACTATTTCATTTATTTAAAAACTAATAAAAATAACACTTACTCTGAATATAGCTTTGTTTATATCTCGTAAGCCTGATGTGTGTTGTTTTTACACTCATTCTGTTAATGGTAATGCAATTTTCTCCTTGACTAATTGCCATTTACAAAGATGCATGTAAAAATTTTCAAGTGTTTGGGTTTTATTAATGTTGTTTTCATTTTTCCTTCTTAAAAAATAATTTTGAAATATGGTCATTTAGGTAAAAATTTATATGTGATTATATTAAAATTGTAAAGTTTTTCTAAACCAACTTATTAAAGTTAAGACTAACACTATGCAAATTTGCCCACTTTTATAGAATATAACTTTTTTCTCCCCGAACCCTTGCTTAAAGCTATTCTTAGAAATTCAACTTGGAGATAAGTCTCAAAATTTTTTCTTTGTTATTGCTACCTTTTTGGAAGAAAAAAAAAAATTATAGAGAACATTTTGAGGTTTTGTTTTTATTTTTGCACTTGAATAGATTGTATTCTGAGTTTGAACATTTCTGAGAGCATCTTTGCATTGCTTTTATACAGGAATTATAACGACTGAATACAAAACATATTACTGTTAAAGTTTTATGGATACCATTCTACTTTCTTATTGTATTTAATATGGACCAAAAATTAGAAGCCAACCTGATATTTTCTACGTCTTGTGAATAACCATTTAAGTGTGGATTGAGCTAATTTAATGTTAAGGTCTCTTCTATGTCGAAAATTCTTTGGTGCTGGAAAGAGTACAGACATACTTTATGGTCTTGACTAATCTGGCAATTTTGATTACATTGAATAAAGTTAAGAGAACAAATTTAATTTAGTAAGGTAGCCAAAATGAACCCCTAAAGTGAATTCTCTAAGTTTCATATATTTTATTGGGAACAGAATAAAAAGAATAGAATAGATAAAGTTAGGGAGACTGACTTTCTTTTGTATTTTGCATTTAATTAGCCAGAAATTTCTCTTACAGAATAATTAGCTTGTTTGTATGCCAAAAATATGTTTTCTAGTCCTAAGAAAGATCTTCCAAATCAATAATAGAACAATTATGGTAATAAATTTCAAGAATCATCTTAGACTCAAATATCTGCATTTAAATATGTGCATAAAGACTATGCATCTTGTCACCCTCTCCTCCTCCTCCTCCTCTCTCTCTCTCTCTCATTCTAGTAAGCCTGAATATATCAGTTATTTTATGTTTTTGGAGTATTTTTGCTGACAAGTTAAAAAAGTTTATGAAAATTATACTTCTCTGTCTACTTTGGTGAGGAGTGAATGGTTCTATAACTAGCAGAAGCAAAATCTTAGAAGTATGGCAATTTTAAAAACTGACACTATTTAAACAGTGTGGTTCCTTCCTTGTGTTTCTAAGCATCTCCATAGAAGACTGTAAATTCATTGATTTGGTTATGAACCCTGGGGATATTCTTATTCTATCGTAAAAGGTATTGTAAAATTCTCCCCATAAGAATCAATTTAAGTATGTATTTTTCCCTGTGGAGTATGCAATCTAATAGTCATTCACAATCAGTGATATTATCAGCATTTCTTCTTTACTGATGATTGATTTTTTTTCAAAAAACTAAGTTGTCATTTCTAGACATGAACTATATATACACCAAAGTTAAATATTAAATTCACTATGGTTAAATAACAAAAATGAATGTGCAGAGAAATATACAGATAAAAATTCTCTTATTAATTTGGTTTTATATGTAAATTAGTTTGTTATATTATTTTTCTCTGTGAGGCAGTGCAATTCCCAGAATCTGTCTGTTTTAGACTAATGTAGGATCTTGGACATGTTACTTAAACTTTTGAAATTTGCTTTTCTTATTGTGAAAACAAGCACAATCTCATATACATTTTTATAAGGAATAAATACAATTATTTGTGAAGAATATCTTACACATGGTCCATGTTGAATAAATGATGGATACTTTGAATAAGTTAGGCATTTTGACTAGTCTAAATGATTGGAAGTTTTTTCCATGAAAAGTAAGAAAACATAAAAAATGTTTTTTCTAAGAATGATTGTTTATAAACATAAAAATGTTAGATCAAGAGTTTTGTCTTACAGAATGCACATTTATGCAAATCTTATTTTGAAAATGGGTTACTGGGAAATACAGAGTCTTGGACTCTACTCTGGACTTGCTGAATAAGAATTTTAAGATGCCCTGTCTAGGGTTATGAATTTATTTTTTGAGAGAATTATGTATATCTGGAAGGTTTTAAGATTTGAAAAGTCTAGGGAAAATCAAGTAAAAAAATACACCCAAATAATATGGATATAGATAAAAAAATAATTTAAGATACTTAAAAAATTGATATCAGAAATAGCAAGAATTCTTACTCTAAATAACTTCATTCAATGGGTTAATTTGTGCTATTATTTAGGGTTACATTTCAAAGCCCGTGGTATATCAGAAGTCTGTGATATCATTTTAAACCATATATTCTATACAGCATGATTGTGGTTTTTCTGGGTGATGGGGTGTTGCCAGTACATATACTGAAATGGTCCAAGTTAAAATAACCTCTCCACGCTCAATAAGATGACAATTGGGGTCCAATGGAGTACTTGTATGGGCAGCTGAAAGAAACCTTGATGAAATGGTGACCTTGTCAGCAAGTATAACTGTGAACTTCTAGCAGAATGAGAACAAAAATTAGTCCTTTAAAAATAGTGTTAGCTTCCTCACTTTCCTGTTTTATATCAAGATGGAATGTATATTTCCTTACTCAATGATATTGAATTATAGCACTGATATTCCTGGGTCAAAAAGTATAACTAATAACAAAATCTCAATCAAACACAGGCAGAAACAATATGTTATACATCCACTTCTCTAAGTTATCATTTTATCTTTATTAGTTTTTAAAACTTTTATCAAAGTGTCATTGACATATAACATCAAGATGTATGACATAATGATTCAGTATTTATCTATACTGCAAAATGATTGCCACGAAAGTCTAGTTAACATCCATCACCATATGTAGCCATAAATTTTTTTCTTGTGATGAGACATTTTAAGATCTACTCTCTCATAAACTTTCAAGCATGCAATACGGTATTATTAATTATAGTCACTATTCTGCACTTTACATGACCAAAACTTATTTATTTTATAACTGGGAGTTTGTATCTAAGTATTTTCATTCAACAATCTATGATACACATTATTCTAAAATGCTGGTCTCACCCCCGCCTGAGAGTAGAAATGGGCTAGGAATGGGAGGATAGTTAGGAAAGGTTTTCTGGAGAGGGGCATTGATTTATTGTGAGGGAATGGGTGGGAATGGTCATTCTCAAGTTAAGGTCAGGTCACTCAGTATGAGAAAAATTCAGAGGCTAGTATTAAACCCAATATTATACATATGTTTCTGTTTCTTTAATTTATTTTATTCATCTATAAAAATTAGATTATATATGGTACTGGTATGTGATGAAATACTGAATTCTACTTGAGACTTAAAATTTTCTCCAAAGCTGTGACTAACCAAAAATTACTAATATGATCAAAATAGATGTCAAATATCAAAAGTTGAAAATAGTATTCTCTAATTATTAAATTCTAATCATTTGGTAATTTCTTCCAAGTTATTCGTTTCCCATTTTGAAAATATATAATTAAGTCCTCATTGTCTTTTAATTTATTTTAATTATCTTTCATTGCAATAAATTATAATTTGTATCTATAAATTAATCAGAAAGGAAATAAGCACTATAATTTCTCTACATCTAACATTTATCATTTTATCCTTTTATAAGATTATGACTCCCATGGATTTCCATTACCACCACATAACTCATTCCATATTAATTCTCTTCATTCTGATGTAGCATCTCTTAATTAACCACCTTTCTGTTAGGCTTGTTTTACCAGTTTATTTTTTCCATTGGTCACTATGCTTACTCACATTGCTTTAGACCTTAGACAATATCATCTTGGGTAAAAAGTAATAAATACATGTGCTAATTATTCTTTATGCAATCCCTGGCTGACATTTACTCTCCATCCTTCTCTGAGTCCTTACTCTTAAATGTGGTGGGTTTCCAGTTGGGCTCAACCAATGGAGTAAGTTGGGGAGAGAGAGAGAGTTCACAGTACTTCTTCCCTGCTACTTCTTGGCTTAGCATTACATTTCTGAGATAGGAAGTTGAGAGGATGCTTTTCCCCTCATCTCAAACTTCTTTTGCACTCTTGTAAAACTATTCGACAACTTTATTCCATCAGCCTGGTTGTAGCAGAACACTTTCCTGCTGCTAGTGTTTGTTCTTGTTTTGTTTTGTTTCTGATCTTTTCCTTCATTTAATCTCTTTATATAAATCATTTAGGGAAAATTCTCCTTTCAACAAAGCCAGGAATGTTAAAAGAAGTTAAAAATAACACTCCTAAAAGTTATAATGATGTAATTTTAATTTAAAAAATCTTGAGAATATGTGGCCCATGTGTACATTTTCAAACTAAATGTATATTATATGCAAATATTTACAAAACTCTTTGTTTCATATTGACTTAAGTTGATAATGTGTACTTTCTCAGATAAAGTACACCTTATGAGAAAGTAACAGCAATGGCAAAGGATTCGTGATTGGTTTCATAGATTTCTGTGTTTCTGTCTCCAACTTGGTTCCATTTTAGATTGCTCTTTTCATAGAAAACAAATGGCTTCTGGTATTAGGAACATTATTTCTATAATTTTTTTACAATGGATTTTATTGAATGTTCACTCTTTAGCTCACAATTTCTGAGTAAAATTTTAAAAAGTTAAATTGAACCAGAACTTTCTTATGTAATATTTTGTATAAAATGTAGCTTTTTGAGGATTGCTAACAATTTTATTTGCAATTCATTAAAGATGTTAAGATTCCCTAAATTAAAAACTTAGAATTAAAGAGGATTAAAGATCCTCCTGAAGTAAGATTAAATAAATCATACATGCAACAATTGTATAAACCAGTGTTAATAGACATAAAGTAAGCCATATGTGTAAATTTCAAATGTATAATGGTAACAAAAAAAAAAGAAACAGGTCAAATGAATTTTAATAACATATTCTATTTAACCCAAAATAAACCTAAAATATTATTTCAATATAGAATCAATATAAGAAATTATTTGTAAATACTTCACATTCTTTTTTCATATTAAGGCTTCAGAACCCAATGATATTTCACTCTTAAAGTGCATCTCAATTCAGAAAAGCCAGATTTCAAGTTTTCAAGAGCTGTATGTGGCTAGAGGCTACAGTATTTGCCAGCATAGCTATTAATAGCCTGGGACCCAAAAAACTCTAGGATCGGAATAAGGAGATTTGCCTTCTGAGATTCCCCCTACCCCCCATTGCTTATTCTTCATTTCCTTACCTATTTCATCTAGCCCTGAAGATTCCGTTTCTTCAAAATCCTGATACCCAAGCTCTTCTGTATGTTTCAATGAGAATCGACAGAACGGCTCTCTTTGTAAAGACAACAAAAAGTTCTGTTCACAATACTTCCTAATAAAGAGAGTTAGTAATCAGAGTCTGTAAAGCTCTCCCTATCACTTACTGTGCCTGGCAACAGGTGGTAGATGAGCCATCAAACTGCACTTCCTTTCAGACCCCAATATTGAAAGACCAGCCTTGAGCTGGGCTAGGGGTGCTTCTGCTGATACCCACCCCTTGATTTCATGATGCCTTTCTGACACCAGGCTAAATAGTTGCATATGGATTATAACTGTTCTCATCACATTTGACTCAGGTTGGATTGTAATTCTACTATTTTAATGTGTCTTTTTTACAACCACCATTAGAGTGTCACTTAGGACCTAGTCATCAATGGACTCACACTGATGTCTTTCTATCATTAGTAAAAAGATTCAGCAATTCCTATGTTTATTTAATTCTGAATTAAATTTTAATGAATAAAATTTTATACTTTAATTTGTCAATTGTGTGAACTGTTTTTGTTTTCACCCTGACAACAGGTTTATGACAACAGTTCCTAGCTGTCTAATAGTGAATCTAAATAACCAAAGGAAAGAAAGCCAGTTACTGTTGCTGGAATAAGGTCATATACACACCTATTCAAGTACAGTAAGTTCTCATTAAGTAAATGTTTAATTTTGTCAGTATATCCTAAAAACATTGAGAAATTTCTGAAAACAAAAGTTTCTGAAATAAACAAACTTCGACCCAAATACCAGCTTCCAAATTTATTAGCTGTGTGATATTAGAAATTTCTTCTAACTCTCTAAATCTCAATTTTCTCATATATAACATAGAGATGATAATAGTCTTCAATTTATAGTTTTGAGGGTAAATCAGACAATATATTTAATGTACTTAACACAAGTGCCTGGTACACAATAGCAATGAGAAGAGTATTGGTTATTATTACAATTATCTATCATCTATCTATCTATCTATCTATCTATCTATCTATCATCTATCTATCTATCTATCATCTATTTATCTATCATCTTTCTATCTACATAATTTTATCATAGAGCAATCCACAGGATATTTCTAGGAGAAGGTAAATCCTTCATTCACTCATCCATTCACTTAATATTTATTAAACAGCTACCATGTGCTTGGTGCTGTACTAAGCATTGAAGGTACAAAAGCGAACAAAACAAATACTGTCTCTGCCATCATGGGTCTTAATCTATTAAAGATACAGACAAACTCTTAAATGACCCTAACGAGCTGCTTTATAGAGGATGTACAGGGTGGTATAATGGAACATCAAACCTAGATTTGAAGGTGGGATCAGGAGTCAAAATAGCTCTGTGGTGAAAATGATATTTAAACTGAAACATGTGAAGTTGGTGACTAGTCAAAAGGCAAAGAGGAAGGTGCCAATATTCTAGACTCAGGAAGCAGTAAATGTCCACAGATAAACAAGTGTGACACATTGTAGGAACAGAAAGGCATTCAATAAAGCTGAAAGGAAACACACAGAGGCAGGACAGTCATAGTTTGATTCTAGAAACGTAAGCTGCTGCCCATCCGTATTAAGAAACGCAAGCCGCTGCCCTTCCCTTAGCTGAGGAGTGACTTCCTCTCTTCCTTTTCAGGGTCTTCCATTCTATGACTTCCTTTTCCCTTCAGGGTCATCATTGATACTCATTTTATTCCAAGTTTTCTCTTCTGAGAGATTTCTTCTCTGTGCCCCTTAGTTTATTCTTCTACTTCCTGGCATGTGGAATAGCTCACGACATCATTAGGGCTTTACGGCACTTGGTTACCTTTCTCTCATTATTTTCTTTTCTTAACCTAAAAGATACTGCTCAATCTCATCTGTCTGAGGCTGATACAACAAATTATTATTTCTCCTGAGCAACTTTGGGTCTGGCGGTTCTGTGTCTTGACTTGAGTGTGAAGCGATCCTGTCCTGGCAGGGAATTTCTGGAAAGCGGCCACCTGGAACCAGTCTGATCAGACGTAGAAAGAGAAATCTCACAGGCAGTTTATTGTCATGGTGGAGTGAGCTACCAGAATTTATGATTTAAGGGGACTTTCCACTCTTCTAGGAGTACATGGAGTGAAATCGCTCCTAAATACAAAAATTCAAATCTCTTAAGTTTGAAAAAGATTATGATTTGGGGGTAGGGCAGGTTGGGAATATAAGTGTGATAGTTTTTACACATCTTATGCTTACTGTGTCAAAAATTTTTGGCATATTAATCAACTTCTGTTAGTAATCTGGACCTTAAAGTTACCTAAAATCATTTTGCCTGAAGATAAAAAATATTGATATATGATATTTGTCTTCCTTTTTAATCCTTTTATTGTTAGGATAAGTAATCATCATTAAGCTGTATGTAAAAGTACTGCCAAAAGATTTTTAGAACTGTGAGTGACTAATAGAATAAAAGAGTGTATAATTTAGTGAAATATGCATCCTGTATATGATAAATAGTACAGAGTTTTATAAAAATGGAAATAAAATATAAAAGATCAGGAGTTAACTTCTTTTCATCATGGAGCTAATTTCATCTCATTTTGTACCATCTTTCTTCAACTTTTTAGAATATTTGCTCATTTAATTTCATTGGTCTAGAAAACTTTATTATTCTTCTCCACCCACAATCATTTTTCCTTCTATAGAGTCTTTCTTATTCACTTACTTTAGTCTAATAACTCCGAGTCGATTTGTCACATATATATGTACTTTATATTTTTTTATTTGCTTGTGTGTGTATGTGTATGCATATGTGTATATATGCATATGTTTCTCTTAGTTCATTGAGAGTAGGAAGCATGGTCTATTTGTTATTCACACATCTTTAGCACAGAGAACATTTCATAAATTCTGGATATTATTCCTAAACATGCTAGATATTTGCTTTTTAAGGTAAGAAATACTAATTAATTTCTTCATAGTTCTGTTTTTGTACCCATAAAATAATGTTTACTGATTATTTTTGAGATAAAAATTGATGATTATTATAATAATATGCTTCCTTGGGATATGTGTGGAAAAGTAGGGGTTAGGGAGAGAAATTGGACCGATTCTTCCATTTATAAATTACTCTGAAATAGAGGTGAGTTCTTGGGGAGAAAAATTAAATTTTATAGTCCACATTGGTCCTATTAGTATACTTTAGCAATAATTCACTAACTATTTTTTAAGAATCTTAGAATTAATTAATAGTCTTACAAAGGAGCTTAACTTACACAGTGAATAACTTGTTTATGTCCACATATAGGACAATTACTTGCTGTGCTCCTAGTAAGTGCAGCAAAGATCAATGTGTAAACCTTTAGGGAAAAGAATTTTTTCGCAGATGGAGCCAACTCAGTACTTTCTGTCCTGCACAGATTTTGACTTTGTATTATTGTGCTATTCAGATTCGGTTCACTAATTTAGCTCTATTACACTGTGTACTAGGTGAGGGAGAGGTGTCCATAGTCATGCATATCTGTCTTTAAATCTTGACTCACTCTTTCAACGTGTTCTAGGGCAAGTTAGGAAATTTCTCTAAACTTTTACTTCCTCTTCTATGAATTAAATATAACAATAATACTGACTTGATAGGTCAGTTATGAGGATTGTAAAATGCTAAGCACAGAGACTGAAAAATAGAAAATAGTCAATTTGGAAAGTTATGACTACTACTATTCCTACTGCTACTATAGTGAGTAGTATTTCTGCTACATTTATTTGTGGAGAAATATGATCTTTCTAGGTTGAAGAGCTCTTAGAGGTCATCTAATTCAATTCTTTTTTCTACTCCGTCAAATATTTAAATTTCTTCTAAAATGTCCCTGACACATGATTATCCAGTATAGTCTTTTTTACTTGTCAAGTCTTACTTGAAATCAGCCCTAACTAGGAACTCTCTAATTCCCATGAAAGTCCATTTTATCTTTTGACAGTTCTAATAGCTAGAAAGTATTTCTCTCTCTCTCTCTCTCTCTCTGTGCGTGTGTGTGTGTTCTGTCTATTCACTGTATGTGCCTTTTGTGGCCATCATCTGTTGGGCTCAATTTGACCAAGTGGGGGTGTCATAGAACAATTAGTGTCTTCCTTCCTTGTGACAATCTTTTGTGCATGGGAAAGCAGCAATCATTCTGCTTCTAGATCCAGGAAATAATTTTTAGATGTTTTCAAATTTGAATCTGTTTCCATTCCAATTACTACTACTAGATATGCCCCAGGGATTCAATGTCTTAAAGAGTGTGGTACTTGGACTTAACAACTAATTCAGAGTGATTATTTCAAACCAAAGTTTCTTTAGCTATTTTGGAAGTTTCTTCCATTGTTGATTCATATTAGGGTCATAGCATACTAAAATTCTCATCTTTCTACTTTTAAATCTGTACAGATATTTTTGTTATCTTTTCTAACTTAATGCACATTCTTATCTAATCCATTTTTAAGACATTGGATAGGACAAGATTGAGGGTAGAGCCTTGCATAATTTTACCCTTTACAGTAAAAAGAACTGTAAATAAACATTTTTTTGTTATGGAATTCCTCTCAACTTATTAAATGTTCTCTCACCCAGGCCACATATATGTCTTCTAACTATTAAAGATGTCATCAGAGATGGCGTCAAATGTTTTGTGAGAATTATTATACACTAAATCTATAGAAATCTCCTTCTCTACTGGGATAGTAACTCTCCACCAAATGAAATTTACTTCTACCTAACCATTTTAATTCCCCTCTGCTGACTCTCAGCAGTCATAGTTCCTGCTCTATACTCAGAAAAAAACATAATTTGAAAATGCAGTTCAGAATTTTTCTCAATATTAATTATGAGGTCACATATCTATGGTTTAAGAAACCATATTTCGAAAATTGAAACTTAAAAGAAATTCTCAGGAAATGTATGTACCCTATGTTCTCTCCATAACTAAAGTAGTTCAATAATATTCTCAGTACCATTGGAATGTAAAATCTCCTAATTATTTTTTTGTTTTACCCTCTTCCAATAAATACAACTTTACTTTTTTTCATTAAAAAGTCACTTTCTTTTCATAGAAAAAATAAAAAGATGGAAGAGTACATACTTACAACTGCTCGCACTAATTACTACTTTATTTAGCTCTAGCTTTGGCTGCAGGTTAACATAATTATATTTTGCATTCTTCACCTCTCATTTTGGCTATGATTCTTTTTGTAGATATAATTTGTGTTTTCCCAGAATTGCAAGCATCTAACTTCAGAAACAAGGGAACACAATCTTTGAAGTTCCTTTATATTTATTGAAATGAAAATGCATCAAAATGAGAGAGAGAATGAAAAGGCTTAGACAATGCATATTATTAGCCTTTCTGAATAAAATATAAAATCTAGACAGTAATTTATATGTTAATTCATTTCAGAAAATATGATTGGGTTAAGAATAAGATAGAATAAATTAAAGACATCTTTAACTGCATTTAAAAAGAATTGTTCTCTTCTTGATTCATTCCTTGAAGCAACAGACATTTATTGAACAGCTACTATATTGCACACATTATGTTAGGAACATAAAAATACTGAAATATAGTCCTTGGCTGCATATCACTCACAGTTTAATAGGGGAAAAGGCCAATAAAGAGCAGTAGATCTGTTTGGCATTATTTTAAGTGCTATGATAAAGTTAAACATAAAAAATTATAAGAAAACATAGGAGAATCGCTGAATCCAATTAGAAGTTGGGAATGAGTTAGAAAGCCTTCTTAGAGAATGTCACATTCCAGGTAAGACTCAAAAGATAACTAGAAAATAGCCAAAAAGTGGTAGAAGGGATTGGGGACACAGAAGTGGAACATAACAAGGTTAGGAAAAAAAAGAGGATGAGAAAGGAAAGAAATTCTAGTAATAAGAAACTACATGGTTAGAATAAAAAAGAATGAAATGTTACTATTTACGACAACATGGATGGACCTGGAAAGTATAATGCTAAGTGAAATAAGTCAGACAGAGAAAGACAAATACCATATGATCTCACTTATATGTGGAATCTAAAGAACAACAACAACAACAACAAAAACAAACAAAACAGAAACAGACTCATAGATACAGGGAACAAGCCGATAATTGCCAGATGGGAGGGGCGTTGGGGGGCAGGGTGAAAGAGGTGAAGGAATTAAGAAGTACAAATTGGTAGTTACAAAATAGTCATGGAGATGTAAAGTAAAGCATAGGGAATATAGTCAGTAATATGGTAATAACTATGTATGGTGCCGGGTGAGTACTAGACTAGTCAGGGGGATCACGTATATAAGTTATATAAATGTCTAACCACTATGCTGTACACCTAGAACTAACATAAAATGATATTGAATGTCAACTGTAATCAATTTTTTTTAAAAGATGGAGGAGGGAAGGTGAAAGAGAATAAGAGGTTCAAATTTCCAGGTATAAAATAAGTCATGGGGATGTAATATACAATATAGGGAATATAGTCAATAATATTGTGATAGCACTGTAAGATGTCAGATGGTTGTTGGACTTATCATGGTGACCATTTCTTTAGGTACATAAATGTTGAATAACTATGGTGTACACCAGAAACTGATATTGTATGTTAATTATATTTTAATAAAAATCTTTAAAAAATAAATAAAACAGAAAAAAAAGAATTGATGTTAAGAAAAAAATAAATTACCTGTTTAGAAGCATTGATACATAACGCTAACAGTGTGTTCAAGGGACTCTGAGTGCTTTGATAGGCTGGAGAATAGGGTGTTTGACGTTTGTATGGTGGATGTGGAGGGCGATTGTGGTGAGGGAGATGGATCTAGATGGAAATCTGTGGCCCGATAATGAAGGAACTTCTCTACTATGTCTCGTTTTTCTAAGATTTTAAGAAAGGGAATGACGCAATGAGATGGGTGTTTTAAAAACAACAAATTTGCACTGCATTACTCAGGATGTATGGAATGTGTCCAAGTTGAACACACTGACCTGTTTCACCCACACAAGTTCAGTTTCTCTGATTCAGTATGGATCTGACACAAACTTATTCATACTATGTGCCAAATCCCAAGGTCAAGGGACTTACTAAGCAGCAGATGTAAACTCTAAAAGCTCAGCAGAATATTATATAATCTATGTGTGCTCCATTGGCAGAGTTTTTAAAGATTTATCTTTTGTTCTATATTATTTTGACACAGTCAACTGACCTATTGTAAAGAATCACATAAATTACCAAACTCTCTGGGTGATCTCCACATGCTGTAAATTCTTGCCAATTGCTTTCCCCAGAAAACGCTTTGAAAAACATGTCTGTAAGCTGATGTATAAAAATGTTTACAAAACTATTGAGGCTTTTCTACAAATATAACAGGAAAAACTGCTTTAACAAACAATGTTGTATTTTTCAGACAATTTTTTTATATTATTATTAAACCAGAGCAAGTAGATGTTATAATTCACTTGTCTAGGGTGGGGGGGGGTGATTCACCTACCATATTTGCCTATATGAACATAGCTAAGAACTTACAGATAAGGGAGAAAAAATGTCTCTTGAGAAGTCAAATAAATATCCTAACTCTTCAAACCAAAGCTTGCGTAGTTGCCTGAAAGACATCTTCACATCCGTTTATCAAATCTTATAGACTTGTATTTTACCAAAAATCTAGACAAGTTTGGTGGTTATCATTTTCTAATCTGTAGCTCATGGATGTCATTTATTGTAAATGAGTCCATTTTTGTCAGGGGGATGTTGCATGTATATCTGGAGTTTTATTGAGTTGTATTTTGGAGGCATAGACTGAACAGTGCTTGACAGGTGAGAAGCAAGGATTAGAGATAAGGAAAAAATCCTGAAATCACACCAAAAAAAAACCTTTCAAATAGCAGTAATCTGTAGCCATTTACCATCATTGTATCTGTCCAAAACAGACATCTAATTCATTACAGTGACTTTTTTCCCAAGGAAATGTGGAAGTTTATAAGAATTTTTCACATCAAATAACCAAAATATCTTACAAGTATTAAAAGATGACTTTAAGTTATCTACTTAATCACTCACACTGAATACCTACTCTCAGATACTGAATGGATAAACAAGATTTGACAGTTTTTGCTTAAATAATAATTTACATTGGATTTGTTCAATATAACTTCTAGTTACACATTTATTAAACAGTAATTTAATAAATAGCAGGGAACCCAGATCTAAATAACACATCAATACTGTTTTCTGAGTACTTGTTATGAGCTTTCTGCTTTGCACTATACATATGTAGTTTCATTTAGATTTGTAATAAATGTAGAAGACAGATACCATATGATTCCTAATTTACAGTTGTGGAAACTGTGGCTTGAGATTTTTGCATAAAGTCACAAAGTTAGTAAAGTAACAGCTTACTTCCAAACCCATTTGCATTACTAGACACCATGTTTTCTTTCACTGCATGTCATATATCTTCAAGGCTTCTGAATTCCAGTGATTTCCATGCTTGCAGATGATACCTTGAAGCCCTTTAGGGTTTATGTATCAGGTTGCAACTGGCTGCTTCTCCCCAGCATCCAGTTATCTACTCAAGTGCCAAGCTGTTCTATCTTTTATCTTTTTAACACTTTCTATTGTCAGAGTGTCTACAATTTGCTACCTGGCACTGGTTGGAATAAGAAACAGTTTTTGCTATTGCTGCCACCAACCCAATTGTAAATCATTTCATTGTGTTTAGACCTGCCATCCCTGTTTCTTATCTCTATGGCTTACCATGCCAAATGATCACTTTTCTCCCTCTTGAAACTTCTGTCTACTGTATAGCTTTTGTACATGAGTTGTGAATATCACCACATAAAGCAAGGTTCCACATTATTCTATAAGAATAAGGATCAGAATTCATTAAATGTAGCCTCTCTGCCTCTTTTTTTCCCTCCATTTTGAAACTATTTGTAATTGTTCGATATATATTAGGTCCGCTTCAACTATCAAAACTCTTCTTAGGTTGTTTCTATGTATGTGCGCACGGGAAAGAGATAGAGAGAGAGACAGACAGACAGACAGAGACAGAGAGACAGAGACAGAGAATGTGTGAATGCTGTGTGTGTGTGTGTGTGTGTGTGTAGTAAATAAAAGGCATGGCAAAAGAGGAATGAGAAGATTTAGGGATTTAAGACCAAGATTACTAAGGTTTAATTAATTAAATTGATTAAATCCCAGAAAACTATTTACCACCTTCATTTATGTGGTTCATTTAAACAGAGTTTATTGCCAATAGTTTATAAAACAATGCTGTGATTATAAAACAACATATATGTAAATGTGGGTTAGTTCATCACCAAAATCTCAAGCTATTACTGACTGAGTGGAGTGGAGGATGAGTAGCATTTGAAAGTCTGACACAGTAAATAAACAGACTAATAGGAAAAAAATTCTTTGAGGTTGGGGTCAGTTCAGAGAGTATTCTGCTCCTAAGAGCCAAGGCACTCTGTAAATCTCTCCTAGTAAAGAGGGTCAGGCATACATTGTCATATCTCTTTTGCATAATTCTGGGAACAGAAATAGTCATAGCTATAAAAAACATAGTTCAAGTCCAAGCACAGGCATTTGCAGACTTAGAGACAAGAATTCTATCCATTGCATGTCTTGCTTCTGACACAAGTTAGAGATCAGAGTACTAGAAACCTATTATGATCTTTCATAAAAGAAAACAAAAAGGAGAATCAGTGTTTAGTGTGAGAGAGGACAGAGAAAAGGCATTCTTGTCATTCATATTTAGCTCAGATTTTCATCATCAATTTAGTGAGCAAATACTGAAAATTAACACCTAAAACCACACTGTGATCACATTGTCATATTATTTTAGTTTATATACTTATAGTCTGTAGAGAACTTTTCCTCATGTGTTTTTCTGATGATGACTTTCTTTTACTTTAACATTTGTGTAATAACTTCACTCAAGTTCCATTTTTCCTAAGCATTCTAGGACACAGTGATGTCTGTTGTCCTTAGAGATCTTATGATCTTCACTGCTTATTTTAGTCCTTGATTATATATTGTTTTAAAATATGTAATATCTTCAGAAGTTTAATATAATGTGAGGTAGGATTGCTTTTGATGAAAGGGTAATTGGAAGAAAAGAGACTATTTTAAAACATCTAGTGCTAAGTGTCTGATGAACAGAAATGGAAGAAGAAAGAAAAAGAATACTTCTATGAATTGTCGATATTCATAAAATATAGAATTTAAATCATCCTGGCCACTTCTTTCTGAACTATTAGAATATTTTCCATAGCAAGGTCAAGTCTCTGGAAAAGTCTTTTGTTTTGCATTTTTGCTAAAGTTTAGAACCGTCTGCACTGTGATCTAATGCTTAGTTATCCACACTCCAAGTCGCTTTATGTATAATGTGTCTCTTGCAAGATATAGACCTTGTCATCTACTCCTATAATATCATTTTCTAACATGTGTTTCATTGAAATGTTGTCCATCCAGACACTTTTTGAATAAAGTCTCTAAGTCAAATGACTTTGAGAAGTGCTACATCACAAGCTTTGTTCGATCAGCATTTACAAATATTTGACATTCTTTAACAGGATAATATTCATAACGTAAAATTATAGCAAAACTCTTTTTAATTAGAGATTAATTTTCATTGAAAAAAGTTAATTCGCAATTATATAAGGAATTCTTGTTGCATACTATTTGTAAATCTTGAAGTTTGTATGACACATCACCAAAGAACAATGTATTTTTAAGGGAAGAATTTAGTATCATCACAGCTTTAAATATAACCCATAGAGATAGCCTGTTATCACCACTGTAACCAGCTCCCTTCCTTCTATCTTTCTATTTCCTTAATCACTTTGGGAAAGCAAATCCCAATGGTAGCATGCCATTACGACAGAAGGTGATAACAAAACTGCTCAAGCAGGGAACGCTCAAAGTTTAAACTTTTGCTCTAATCATTTCTCACTCCCTGCCTAAATGTAACTAAAATAATGAATTGATTGATTCGAAGACTCCATCATGTTAGTTGAAATTTAAAAACAACAACAAAGTGAATGTTCGAGCTCAATATAAATAGCTTAAAAAAGACATTTAGTAGGTCTTGGAGTATACTAAGTCCTCTTCTCTCCTCTCCCCACATAAAATATATTTCCATGAAAAGACATTGCAACTTTTATAATATATTACAGCCAAATTGACAGCCTGGGCATATTTTTCTTTTTTGTCTTTGCTTTCAGCTGGTTACGTGAATGCTGTTCTGTCAGTTGATGTGGACATGTGTATCACATCCTGAATGTGGCTATGTAGCTATAAATTTTCAGATTATACATTGAGATATATGACAAAAAGGAAAAATGTAGTTTATAAAGAATATTTAATTTCGATCTATTCAAACCTTGATGTCTAGTTCTTGGTACAATTTTTAGTTTGACATATGTTCACCTCTTGTACCATCTACTTTTACTTTGACTATATTTTGGAACATTATTATAATGTTTTCCGGTGGTTATTATTTTCTCAACTTCAAGTACAGGGCAACATGATAAAGGGGCAATGTGTCTCTGAGGAGAGCTTTCAAGCTTTTAGGTAGGACAATGCTTAAATGGAAGGGATGGAGATAGAGTATGCTAGAAAAGTATTTGGGAGGAATCTTTACCTTAAACATACAATACAGGTTTCCTAGGTACTTCTAAGTGTTGTAAAATATATAAATAAAAAGTGTACTGTATCTTAAAGTGTTCTAAGTTTAAAAATAAAATGATTCTCTCTTAAGTACACTTCAGTGTTCCTCATGCCTCTTAAATAGTGAAGTCCTGGCTGTGCTGGCAAATGGTACAGTTTTAGCTGCACTTAGAATGTAAGGCCACGTGGTTAAAAGTGTTGATTGTTCTAATTCACTGGTCATTAGAACCATTGGCATGAGTGGATCTCCGAGGAGGTCCATGTGTCTTCCATTCTCAACACTTTCTCTTCAGATGAGTAAATAGAGTTGACTGTATCTTTTGCTGATATCTACATCAACTCTGCCAGATAAATGTTTTATGTTACACATTTTATAAAATATATAAATATGTAAAATAATAATAAATCATTAGTATTTCAACTTTAGTGCAATTCGATCTTTTTAAAATCATCAACTATGATATAATATATCTTCACTCAATAAAATAGATGGAATTACCAAATTTGAAGTTCAGGTTAAGAAAAATAACTAATTTGCCATAGTTCTACTTTACTGGTATTTTAAAAGCCAGATGATCTAAGAATACACACATTTACTTATCTCACAAAGACATAATCACACTGTCATCCATTTTTGATCCACAAAAGATGGATAGTATAACATGTGCTTAAAATGGATTCATTAATTATCAAAATAGATAAGTGTTTCATCAGGTATATACAGCAGATACCATTTATCTGTTCTCATAGAAGAGAAAGATTAAAGTAATTCTTCTAGATATATTGGGAAGAAAAAAGCCTGCTCTACTGAGACTTTCATAATATGACACTAGATAATATACTTTGCCACAGATGGTAAAGTTACACAAACATAGATACAGATGACTTATTTCATATTCAAGTAGGGCAGCCGATTGCTAGAGGAAAGCCATTCGTTACCACCATAAATATTACACATTTATTTTGTTTCTTTATAAACATGGAGTCACCATAAAAATCTCACAATAAATATTAGGGACTTTATTTTTTCTGACATGCCTTTGAGAAATTGTAGAGGATTCTCCCAAATGTAATAGAGTAGGTTGGTCAATAATAATAGTACGGTTCAACACAGCTAACCTCAACGGTGATTATTTTAACATAGGGAATTAGACTTACAAGGAGTAAGTCTAAGTATCAGCTGATACTTAGTGATTCTTTTGTATATTAAGGGTGATAGATTAAAAAAATTAATATTTTTCTGAAAATTTAAATGTGCCTATTAAAATAATCATTTTCTATTTTATTTTTCTCAATTAAAAATTTTGCTTTTTTCTCATAAAGTGTTTAAAACTCTAGAATTCTATCCACTTAAGTATGTTTAAATGCATCTGAAAGGAGAAAAATAATATTCTTTAATTGCTGACAATTTCTGTCAGAAATAATTTTGGGTAAAATGAGTCTATAAGTAAAATGGAAACAAAACCTATTTTTCACTGGAAAATAGCCTGCTGTTATTTAACAGAACAGAATGCATGATCATAACATATTTCTTATGGATTACTAAGACCACTGATAAAACAGATTCTACAAGTTCATTCATTTGCTTTTGCATGAGAAGCCTTAAATTGCTCACTTGTTGATAAGTAAATGCCTCTTGATTGTGTTTTTTCCATATTTCACATTATTGTGTTAAGGAGCACTTAGATCATGTGACCAAACATAGCTCTATCCCTTTTCAAGTGCCTTTACTTTGGGACTGGGAATATGTTGCAATGTTTTCTAACAAGTTAAAAACAAATTTTATGTATGAGAATCATAAGTTGCTACTTATACACTTTTGAATTCATTTATCCTTTGTAATATATTACAAAATATTATATTTGGTTTATTTCTGCCACTTACTAACTGTAAGTGATCTCATTATATAAGCACCTTATAAGAATGCTCTGTGTGAAAGTTGAAAAGAATAATTCTTATGCCTATTAGTTTTTAAATGTCTGATAGATGCAATATTTGTATGTTTGTGGCATTCAGTTTAACTGCATTATCTCACTGTCAGATTTATATTTATAAAATTCTGTGCAATCGAGTAAGTTTTTTTAAATCTAGTGTGTATTACGATCTTGACCTTGCCGAACATTTTGAATTGCAACACCATCCACTGGATAACATACTGTTCTCCACCTATGCAATTCATTGAATAATGTATTACTGCTTAGGGTGGAGACACATGAAATAATTCAGTTGTTAGCAAACTACTTAAATGCACTTTGCCAACCTGAGTGAAACAAATGTGTAAGGATATTAAAAGGAAAATACCAGAAATGAAAGCAGTCAGATTTGTGTGTTGTTTAATTTTAACTGCACTCTACTAGCAGAATTTGAGTTTGCCCTTTTGAATCATTATCAATTCATTTGAGGACTCAAAATAAACATTGATAAAGGCTCCAGGGAAACATAAATGGTAAGAATGCTCAGAAGAGGAGTACAGACACAGACCACTGTTTTGCAAAGACAAAGCTTTTTCTGCAAAGGTTGTGCTGACAGTTTGTTTCTACAGATTCTTAAGAATGTTTTGAAAATAAAAAAGAATGCTCTAATGGCATAAAAATAAGATAAATAAGTTGAAGAAAGGAGAGTTATTCTCTTGCTATTTTGCTAAAGCTGAGTAAATTTCTGAAAATATTTTAAAGTTATTGGACTTTAAGTGCACAATTATTACTGGAACTAGAAACACAATTATACAAAAATTTAAGAATTTTTAAACCATTCGGTGAATAACCAGATCTATTTTGGCCAGTGCCAACCATCTCCCCCTAATTGAAATTACCCATGGTTTACCTACCCAATAGTATTCTTCATGTTGGACTAAGTTTAATCAAAAATATTCAAAAGCTAATTTTGTAAAAAGTGTTTGTTAAAAATAAATTTTAAAGTAAATTTATTTAAATATAAATAAAATGTTATAATAAATTATAAATATAACATAATAAAGTATAAAAATAAATTCATGTTGGAAATAATCTTTCTAAAGACATTGAAACTTTCTTCTTTTATAACAGCTAGTCATACTAAATACTTTTATCACATAGCTGAAGAATTTAGATCTAATTCCAGGGATAACATGCATGAGGCTGTGAAAATTTATGACACGTGGAGAGTTATTTTATTGATTAAAATGTATATTTTTTTCCACAGCAAGTATATCCTTTCACTCTAAAAGTCACTGTAAATAATGACTACTAAATTCACTAATTATGTTAAGAGTTAGCTTGCAGCAGATTGAGTGACAGCCCGTTTTTCTGAATCTCTCTCCTCTAGCCTCGCTCCAGACTAGAACTGGCACCTTCCCCTATGCAAATGAACATCTAATTAGAGACACCTCCCAGTCAATAAGCCACTTTCTTATCACCAGTTATATTACCTGACAAGCCCTTTCTCTCCAGTCCTGGCCCACCAAGAATCTTCATTCATTTTCTCTTCTTCTTCTCTGCAAAGTGAACTGATCCCGCATAATCCCTGGAATAATGTAGTTTCTCTTGTGGAAGAGCAGCTTCCCTCTCCCCCTTTTACATCAAGCTAATGGAGCCAGTAGGTATCCTATTGATCTTTTCTCTATATGGTATCCACAAGATTTGACAGACTTCCTTACAGGTTAAACATCCAGGCTTTCTGAAGTGGCTATAAAGCTTTGTTTTTGATTTTTCTAACTTTTTTTTTTTTGAAACCCTTGCTCATCTGTAATCTTTAAAAGCTCAGTTGATGCCATGCAGAGCAAAGCTTTATTTCTTTGCAGAACTAATCTAGACACTGTCTAGTGTTGAGTACAGTTGTCTGATTCAAATCTTCTGTTACAAAGCAGATGACATCTAGCTAGATGTCATGAGAAGAGCCTAACAATGACAATTCACTTATCCCTTAGAAAGAATCAATTCTCCCACAATGCATCTGTCAGAGAACTCTCACTCAGTAAAAGCAATTTTTCTAGCTGTCTGACACTGTAATTGCTCTTAAATTTTCAATGAACGTTTTACAAGGACTCCCCTGAACCATGATGAAAAACTTAACTTTTTTCTAAAAATGAGAGGCTGACAGGATGAAAGAGGTCTTTCTCTTTAAAGCCTTGCTTGCTTGAGTAGGAATTCTTTCATATCATCAACAAGCTGTTGAATAGAGGATAGATTACTTTCCATTTATTTCATCAATCAGATTAAAGGCTCTCCTTCACAATGCCCTTTAAACAAGAGCTGTTTATGATGTCCTCCCAGGTTTGACTTTAATGTAGTATTAAATCACTATGGACAGTGGAGTCGGTAAAGAATATAAATATGACGAATATCTGACAACATTTAAGTATTGCATATATTTCGGTCATTATCTTCGTTCTTGCCATAAAAGAGAGGTAAACATATGAAAAACAGCTATAGAGTAGCTATTCTTCAGTCTGGAAAACAAATTCAACACAATTTCCTTTTATGGATCAGTAAGCAGAAATGCCAAGCATAGCAGTGATTCTTTTTCTCTCCGAGACCAGTCGTTTAAAAGAAAAATAATTTAAAAAAAAGAAGTAGAGATTTCTTCATTGCTACTCTCTTCTAAATATGTATTTATAAGCTTTAAAAAATAGAACTCTGAGTTCATGCCGTCTTTGTGAATTCAGAGTAAAGACGATAGGTGGTATGGATAATCCTCTATTTTAAGTTTTTCCAAAAGTAAAACAGAGCCCAAAGGGTTGTTTATGATTTTATCAGCAATATAATAGTCTTTCAGAGAGAGATTTATGTGTCAACTAGATTAAAATAATTGCTTTAATGTGATGTGTGTGAAAATATGTGCATTTGGTGAGTAAATAATTTTAAAAAAATTAAATACATAAAAATTCCTTAATTCAAATGTATAATGTACCTGAGATCAAACCTTTTATCATAAATGCATGGAAATGTTGTAGTTGTTTTAAAATAAAAATAGATTTTAAAATTTAATCTCTAACAGGAATTAAACAAATGAGAGGAAATTTTTATTATAAATGTAGAATTAAAAAAAAGTCAAATTGTGGAAGGGATTTTTATAGCCATCTTGTCCTGTCTTCCACCCTATACATGCAGCTCTTAAACAAAAGCTCTGGTATTTTCCCATCTTCTACTGGAAATATCGTTGATAACTGGAATCTCACTACATCCCCTGGCAGTTTATCTATTTTCGTACAATTCTATTTGTCAGAATATATTTTTCTAATACTGGCTCCAAATCTTTATTCTGTGATTTATTACCCATTTTCTGTAGGCCATTGTTTGCATATAAACTAAAATTTTAAAACATATAATACTTAAGACAATAAGTATTCAAGTATTAAGACAATTACTTTTTGAAAACAATTCTCTTGTCCTTTGCATCTTTTCTTTTTGAAGCTAATCATTGTCAGTTCCTACAACAGTTTTTCATATATTCATTGAAACAATTAAAAAGGAACAAATCACCCATGCATTTTATCTATATAATCTCATTAAATACTCAGTTGGGATACCTATGATAGACATATTTTTTTGTTCCAAGAAGATAAATGAGGCACAGAAAGATTAAGTAAATTGACCGAGTCACAGGGTTAGGAACTAGAGAGTCAAAATTTGAGCTCATATTGTCAGGCTCCAAATGCCATCATCTTTACACAATTATACATGGTCGTTAGTCCTTCTTATGCCACCATCCTTTTTCAAATGTTTACCTTCTGAATTTACATTGTTCTAAATTGAGAAATCATAAAAGTGGAAGCAAGAAAATAGTTAAGGTGGTTGTACTCTGGTTCAGACAAGAAATGTGATGGCTAAAATCAGGATGGTGGCCATGAAAATGAGTGTAAAGATGAGTGGATAGATTATCTATCTATCTATCTATCTATCTATCTATCTATCTATCTATCTATCTATCATCTATCTATCTATCTATCTATCTATCTATCTATCTATCTATCTAATCTATCATATCATCTATCTATCTATCTATCTATCTATCATCTATCAATCATCTATTTATTTATCATCTATCATCTGTCTGTCTATCCTCTTATCATCTATTTCTACATGTACATCTATATCTATATCCATCTATATCTATATCTAAATCTATCTCTATATTTATTTCTATACATATCTTTATCTACTAATACCTTTTCTCTGTATCTGTCTTCCTTCTCTCCTTCCTTTCATCCTTCCCTCTTTCTTTCTTACTCATATACATTTTTGTTAGCTTTCTCTTCTCACCATGTCACAAATTATGGCATCCAACTCATTTATAAAAATGTTTCCAATAGGTGGGGTTGAAAACTGCACACTTTATTGTTCCACTTAGAGACTTTCTTACTGACTAGTATCAGTTTGTTAATTGGCAATATTTCCATCAGTTTCCAATTCCCCTGGATAAATCCAATCATTAAGTCCACATTTGTTAATAAGAATCATTAAAGTCTCTGTCAAATGTATTTCATATACTTTGTGTATAACATTATCCTATAAGGACCATACTAGGAATTGTGGCTAATTTGGTGTAGTTAATTTTAGTAATCAGAAAAGAAAAACAATCTTTTTTGTTTCTCATTTAAAAAATCTGATTCAAAGCATAACTTATGAACCATTATTTCTGTCTGCTTTTAGTTAACCATGTAACTTGTACTTTACACAAGCTTCTCTTAAAAATCAGAACTCATCTCAGAGATTATTAGGCATTGATCTCTTCATGAGAGACTGGGGATGGGGGAGGAATTTTCAGCTATGCAGAGTGAATTTTTTTGAAAACTTTAATATCTGTAGGAGTCTTTCTGTTTTGTGTCCCATTTATGGATTCATGTATTCATTTCTTTGTTCTATTTACCCTATGTTTTGGCCAGACTTAGGTGAACTACTTGAGGTAAAAAACTCATTTGATTTTATTTTCCTTCTATTAATCTGTTCTGTTTCTCATTGCCTCTAATTTCACTAAGAAAACAGAATTTCAGGAGAGAGCTCCCTGTTTCCTCCACCAATATCTACCAAGTTATATACATTTATCATCTGAAACTCAGTCTGTCTTTTGCTATGGTCACCATTCCTCTTCATTCTTGAGGTACTTGTTTTATTGATTCTCTTGTTCCTATGTCTGTAAACTCCCCTTGCTACTTTTTATTTCTCTTAGCAAATAAACTGGACTAGTTCTAATATTAAACAGGTATAAAACCTGTGCAACAAAATGTCTACTCCCTCTAATTATTCTCATTCTTTTCTCTTCCGCATTGCCATCGAGATTCTTGAAACAGTAGACCAACCTCAGCATCACTACTTTTCCTCCCTTCCTTTTAGTTTTCAATCTGTTAGAATTCAGCTTTAGATCTAGTCCACTAAAATTCCTATTTCTGTATTCTTAACTCTTCTCACCTGAGTTAATGTTCCTTTGTATTTGACACTACAACCAAGTGTGTTAACTTTTGAGTTACTAAATGGTTCTGTTTATTATCTTATTCTCCTTGAATTTGAAATGTGAGTTTTCCTTAGGGTGTCATTTCCAGTTCTCTACTATTTTTCTTACATCTTATCTTCTCCCTAGATGATCTAATTCAAATCCAAAGCTTTAATCATTGACTATGAAATCACTGTCTTTATCTCAGGCTTCTCTTTGAGCTCGAGATCCAAATATCTTACTGTACACACTATACTATTTCACTGATTTTCTACTGCCTGAATGAATGAATCTGACAGTTCTTTTCCTGTTTGGCTTCTTGTTCCTATTTGTTCTGGGTTTGAACCTTGAAGAGAAGAATTAGGACTGACATCTAATGAGCATACGATAAAATTTTCCTGAAGTTAAACCAAGGGCTTATATTCATGGCTCAAAAGATCAATAGAAATAATCAAATGCAATTCACCTAGTTTCTCCAACCATACTATACCTACCATCCTACTCAAATTTGCCACATTTGCTGCTTTCCATCCTGTTACAATGGTTAAGTGAATGACTAATGTCCACTCTTGTGCAAAGCAATCACCTTCACCATGCTCTGAGACACCATCTGCTCTCACCTTCCCAACGGCTTTGCACCTTCACATATTTCCTTTGTTTTCTATCGATTTCTTTCTGTCTAATTGGATCATTCCCATCAGCATACCCACTTTCTTTAGTACCTTCTAACCTTAGAAAGTGTTACCTTGGTTTCACATCCTTCTTCAATAATGTCTTCAGGTTTTTATTCTTATTTGAACTAATTTTTAAAAGCTTTTTCTACAGTAGCTATCTCTATTTTCTCATTTTGAAATTTCTCCTCAACGTACTTCATCTTTACCATACACCGAGACTAATCCTGTCAAGTCACCAATTACCTCAAATCCACAAGTCACCACTCTGATTCCTTTTTTTTAAATCTTTCAATAGTTTTTAACAAAGTTAATAATCTCTTGTTCTGACCAAACTATTTTAAATTAGAAACTACTTCTGCCATTACTTCCAGCACTGTAAATCCTTATTAACTTTTAAAGACCTTTTCCACAGAAAAAAATTATCTTCTATAATACATTATGACTTTTAAATTTATTGTGTTTATTGTTTTTTTTATTTTTGTCTGTCTTTCCAGGTAGAATGTAATCCATAAAAATAGATTTTTATTCTTTTTAATATTCACTGATGTATCCCCAGTGCCTAGGACACCGTCACATAGTAGGTGCTCAGTAAATATTTGAATATATGAATGATCTTTTTAGTGAACACTTGTTTCTCTTGGCTTCGGTATATTCTATTGGTTTTGCTTCTACCTTATTGTCCACGCCTTCTTAGTCACCTCTAAATTTTAGAGTGCCCAAGACTGAATTCTTTAACTATGGTTTCTCCTTAAATAATCTATTAAGATACAGGGACTTAACTGTCTTTATTTCATAGACTCCTTAATTTATAAATACAGTCCTAACCTTTTCCCTGAACTTTATACTTGGCATCTCTATTTGGATATCTAGAAAGATCTTAATGTTAACATGTCCAAAATAGAACTCTCAATTTATATCCCAAACCTCATCCCACAGTTTTCTCTCTCACATGTACAATCCCCTCAATTGCTTAAGAGCTAAGCTTAAGCTCTTTTTGATTATCTCCCATTAAAATTCATACCTATTTACTTTGCCCAGTCAACATCAAGTTTCCTGTTTCTACTTTTTCCCCATAACATTTTTTTCTCCCCCAATGATATTTTAAAAGCATAAATTATGGCATGACATGTACCCATCTCTGCCATGTAAAACTCTTCAGTGTCTTCCCATTGCACAAAGATAATTCCAAGCTCTTCTCTCTGGCGCGCCCTGATCTGGCTTCTATATCCTCACTTTGTATGAAAGTCACTTTCACGCATTGCTTTTCAACTACACTTGTTCTTTGTTTCCTCAAACATGTAAAGCTTCTTTCTACTTTAAGATCTTTACATTAGTTATTTTCTCTTTCTAAATTACTCCATCCCTATATTCATAGGACTTGCTCTGTACTGTCTTACAGATCTCAATTGAAGTGTCACCTCTTCAGAGAGATCTTCCTGAAATGTTTATAGAGTAGTAACTTTCTACTCTCCATAATAGCATCTTATTTTATTTTTTTTTATCAGAGAACTAACTACTATAAGATATATGATTAAAAATTACAGTTCAGTGTTTGTTTTCCATAGTTAGAATGTAACTTTTAGGAAACCAAAAGCCTTGTCTTTCTTGCTCACCAATGTATCTTCAAAATCTAGAGGAATAGTACATCATAGGTACTCAACAAATGTTTCTAATAAATGCAAAAAAGACATTTCATTGACCATTCTGGTGTGTTAATAGAGCTTCTACTTTTCCTTTCTGGTGTATTCTAAGTAATATTGCTATAATTTGGACTCCATTTCACACATGTTACATATCCTAATTCAATTTCCTAGATCATTAAGATTATATTTTCCTTTTCAGTTTTCTACTTTTTGTGCTTTCATTTGTATAATCTCTATATTACAAAGTCACTGATTCTTTGCATGTGTGTACACAATCTGCTATAAAGCCCATATAATGATTTTTTCAGGTGAGATATTACATTTTTCTGTTCTCAAATTTTCATTTGGTTCTTTTTTACAGCTTCTGTATCTACCCTGAAATTCACTAACTCTTGACCCATTATTTTCACCTTTTTCTAAAAATTCTTTAATATATTCATCTTAGTTATTATAAAATCTTATTATCTAATCTGAACATCTTGGTTATTTTGTCTACTAATTCAACATCTTTATTATCTCTAGGTCTGCTCCTCTTTCCACCTCTTACTCCACTGCACTCTGGTCTGTGGGTTACTTTTTCTTGTTTCTCTTCTATGTCTGGTAGTTTTTGATTATATACCAAACTTTGGGGATGATATATAAAAGAAACTGTGAATTTTATTATGTTTCTTTGAAAAAAGTGAATTTTGTTCTAAGGGGCCATTAAAGTATTGGCAGATTACCTTAATATTGTCAAGGCTTTCTTTAGGCTTTAATAGAAAAGGTACATTTAAACTGTGCCTTTATTCTTGGGCCAAATTCCTTAGTCTTAAGGTCTGGTCTTTATTCTTTATTCATGTCTCTTCCAGAATTCACTGTAAAGCCAAATTTATTATGCTCCTCTTAGTGAAACTTTAAATCTAAACTGTCTTCTCAGCAGCGTAGGCCATTTTTAAAAAAACCCTTTTCAAATCTTTCAGGCCTCCAGCTATTGTTTTTTTTTTTTTTTCTTTGATGCTTGAAGTTTCACCCTATGCATAGACCATTTACACATCAGCTTTGGATTTGAAGAGAGATTTTTTGTTTTTTTGTGAATTTCTTCCCTCTTTGTGCCTGGCTATTTCCTGGCATTACCTTTTTATTTTCTAGTCATCCTGGCTATTCTAAAATCCACCTTTGATTCCCCAGACTGTATGCAAATATGAACTAGCAAGTATCCCATGGGACCAAAAAATGTATAATTGTGCATCTTACATTGCTGGTACCTTTCTTGCAAGAGTCCTATTCCCTCCAGTTTCGTTTACTTTTGGTTGATTTCCAGTGCCTTTGTAGAATTTTTTAAAAGCATATTTTGTCCAGAGTTTACAATTATTATCAGTGGAATGGTTACTACAATATAAACTACACTCACATTATTCTATTTTTGATTTATTAAATTTGTGATTTCAGTAACCATAATTTATTATAAGGAATCACTCTAGTTCATTATTTTTATATTATTAATCCATGATATTCATAATTCTAAAATCTCCAAAGTTCTGTAAAACAAATATTTTTAGTTAATTTATTTGGTGACTTAGTTGTTTATTTACTCTAGTTAGTATGAATATTTGCATGCTAAAGATATATTAATACTTTTAATTATAATAT
>NW_006436284.1:2907145-2944554 GCF_000325575.1 Pteropus alecto
AGATATTATGAAATATACTATATATGGATCACATTTTATTTCTAAAATATAGAAAATCCCAACTTTGTAAACATGACTGGTCTCAAAGTTTTCAGATAAGTGATTGACAAACTATATCAAATTTAAGCAAGAAAAATAAATGTCTTATTTTTGGTCTAGAATAATGACATGGATAAAAGCATCTTTGGTAGGAAGTATTTTTAATTTTGTCTAAAAATAAACAAGTAATCGACCGGGAAAGGGTCAGCGAAGAGCTGATAAAAAGCTAGTGTTAACATACTTGCCCATTAGAACAGCCTTTGTTAATAGATGTTAGTTGTGAGGTACCCATTTGAATCAAGAAATTTGTCAATACCTTATTTTTCTGATAATGTGACTGAGGTTTAGATAGACTAGGTATGTGAAACTAAGTCCAATATAGCTGAACTTTCTAAAGTCATTAATTTGAGAATTAATGACTCGGTGAGCTATTGTCCATTATCTCATCATTTTCTATACTGTTTTTTAAGAGTATTATTTTCTCTTTTCTTAGGCAACATCTAATCTAACTGAATCATTTCAGTCTGTCAAAAAAAATTTTTTAATCACGAATTTTGGAGTGTCTTCAGAATAGATATTTCTGATTGTAAACACTCATAACAAATATCGAGGGACCATAGATAATTTCTATTGATGGATTTATAATGCAGTGAGAGAGCTTTTGGAGATGTCTTTTTGAAACTATAGATGTGTTTTTAGATTTTCAAAGATGATTCTTGGGGCATTTATGTTAGGGTACTTTCAAAAGTCAACCAGAAACATTCTAGAAATGAAAAATGTTTAAGTTCAAATCCTCTTATATTACTGTTAAAAAAAACTGCAGACCAAGCAATTAGAATGTTGCAGTCCTTAAAATATGAGGCCATATTTCTACTACAGCTAATTGATTTTACATCTGGCATGTTAAAAGAATTTATGAAACTTGAATAGTGTCTTTGTTTATACCTTAAAGGCTCAAAATGAATTCTCTATATCATTATCCTTAAGAAGAAATAGCCTGCTTTAAAATGTAATGTGATTAGTAAATCTAACTAATTTTTTTTTAAGATCCTAAATAGAAATGATTTCTTTTAAATGTATGGAGGGTTTAGGATCTCTTTCATGTATAGAAAAATAACAATGATTTATTTTAAGTTTTGATAAGAAAAAAGACCAGTGGGAAGTATCCCAGGGAAATGCCATTTAAGCATATTAAAAAGTATTTTTAAAAAAACCAAGAATTTACATTTATAATTAATAAAATTACTCCTCTTTGCGAAAGGATAAAGAACTTAACATATATATATGCACCATGGACATACTAAGTAATAATAGCTAATATTTGTTAAGTCCTTATTTTGGGACAGGTGCTGCTCTAAACACAATCCTCACAACCACCCTATGACGTAGCTTGATTATTATTCTCCCTTCACAGGCAAAAGAAAGAAAGAAAGAAAGACACACACTTACACACACACACACACACACACACACACACACACACACACACACACAACACCTGAGGCACAAAGAGGTTAAATTCTCGTTCAGATTCACATGAGATGTGGTGGAGGTGGGACTCACACCCAGGCAGTCTGGCTCCACAGCATGTGCACTTGAACTTTATGATATATGGCCTCTTCCAGTATTGAATGCTTACTCTGCCAGAAGAGTTTTAAGGGATTTACATGCATTATATCTTTTAAATTCAATAGAAAAGTGGTAAAGCACAGGATCACTAGTCTATCCATATCAATACATTAGTTAGCTGCCCATGTCCGTCAGGACTGTCCCTCTGGCTTCGACCACAAAGTGATTAGGAGCAAAGTAAGATATTTGTAGAGTGAGCAGTTTCTGGCACTGTATTCTCAGGAACTGTTCCTGAACACGTATCTTGGGTACTTTTAGTCAAAACATATACAATATTTCTGGGTGCCTCCCTACTAAAAACTACCTTGAACTTCTCTGTAGAAATCAGGCCATCTTGATTTGGGGGAAAAAAAAAAATTGTCTTTGACTCAGTCAAAGAAACAGATTTATATAAGCTTTCTTATTTTCTTGGCATTTAAAAAAATTATTTAAAGCTGAAACTGAGTGATTTACCAGGTATTTATTGGATTACGGTGAAAATTTTTTTTGTATAAAAGGTAGAACGTTCTTGATTCACTAACAGTTTTTCCCCTAAATCATCTTATTTGGTTTGAATATTCACTGGAACCATATATCATCAAGATAATATATGAGTATTAAATGATATGTGTACATGTGTTATATAAACTTTTATATATACCAACTATGTTGACAGCATTTTTTTGATCTTTTGCCTTTGACATTCCAGATATGAAAAATATATGATAGAGTTAATGATCTTTGTAATAAATTACTCATTCTAAATAGTTTATATTAAATCAATTTTATAAAATTATTTTTTAGCTTTTGGGGACAATTCAATAAAGGAGTATTCTTTAAATTAAAAAGACTTAACTCAAAACCCTCAGAATAAATCTTTAAATAGAGTTTTAAAAATGATAATTCTGTGGAAAGATAATCAGGCTAGCTATTATGTTGGAAACTTCTGATAATGATAAAATATGAATTTTCACTTACGTTTTCTGAAATTGGCTGAACTCTCTGTTAGCTCTCAAAAACTAATACAGTCACGTGGTATGAAGTGTAAGAATATCTCTAAATGCTGTCAAAAACTCTGTGTCTTCTGAACTTTCTAAGCTCAATTTAGGTAAAGTTGATTGAAATGGTGACATACATATAATAAAGGCTAACTTGAAGGCGATTCTATATCTTGAATGCTGTTCAACCACATATTCTAAATTTGTGATTTTTAAATTTTGGTTGACTATTATATTAATTAAGAAAAAACGCCGCTGTGACAAATAGGCCCTTAAAGTTTTAATGTCATAACAAGTGCTTGCATTGGATTATTGCTCACATAAACATACAAAAAGGTCAGCAGGTGTTTTCCTCTATGTGGTGATATAGACACATGGACTCCTTCCAACACACAGCTCTGCCTGACCCAGGGCCTGCAACTAATGGCATGAAGAAGAAAAACAGTGAGAAGTTTTACTCATTTGTCAAAAAGCCTCAGCTCATTGGAAAAATTAGTTTCATTTCTACTTCTATATGAAAGGGAAGCTGAGAGACATAGTATCTGTCAGGCCAGCCACTTCCCAGCAACAACTTTAAATAATAGTAAAGAACAAGTATTTTGAGGGCAGCTAGCTGTGGCTATCACAGATATTCACTGAAATATATAATCTGTTCCTTAATTCTTATTTAAATATTAAATAATGTTCTTTCATTGCTCATTTTTTATTTTGGATTCTTTCTATATGCCAAACACTGTGCTAGGCCTTGGAAATACACAAATGAACAACATATGACCCTTATAGTATATTAGGGGAAAAGAAATTCTTCACAGTGTAGTAATTGTAAGTCAGTGTGAAAATTCCTCTGATAGACATAGTATGGGGGATATGAGAGTCCATAAAAAGGGCAACTGTTTCAAACTGAGAATGATTTGAGAAGTATATTCAAATTCAGATTCAACAAGGAAAATAGAAACCATTCTAAGAAAGATGGAGTTGTGGCAATAATGTAGACAAAAATGATAATAGTCTAAGAGAAGTTATTGGCAAATTGACTGAAGGACTGACAACAGATTAAAAAGAGACAAAGGAGAAATATTTGTCTGGGCAATGCATGAGCTATTCAGGGAAAGGTAGGGTTGTCTGGTTTGGCTACTGAGTTAGTATTGTTTTTTTACCAATATTGGACCACAGGAGGAGAAATAGGCTGGGAAGTGTGTGGAGAGTGAAGCAGTTTGAACACAAGCCTGTTTGCTTTTGGTCATCTGTTGGAAGAGCAATAGACAGTTAAATATATAGTTATGAAACCGGAGAGAAGTAAGGGCTGAAGTTATAGATAAAAGTCATTGTTTATGTTTCAGTTAGAGTTCTACAGAGAGAAATAGAACCAATATTGAATAGAGCATATGTGTGTGTGTGTGTGTGTGTGTGTGTGTGTGATTTATTTAAAAGAATTGACTCAGACAATTATAAGGGCTGGTAAATCCAAAATCTATAGGGCTGTCTAGCAGGCTGACAATTCAGTGAGATGAGGCTGTATATAGTCTTGAGGACAAATTTCTTTTCCAGAAAACCTCTGTTTTTGCTCTTAAGGCCTTCCAATTGATTGGATGAGGCCGGCCCACATTTTTGAGAATAATCTCTTTTAAAGTTGACTGATTGTAAATGGTAATCATATTTACAAAATACCTTCACAGCAAGATTTAGATTAGTATTTAATAAAATAACTGAGTGCTATGGCCTAGTCAAGTTGATACAGAAAATGAAAAAATATCCTATTAAGTCACAGATGAAATCATAAAGAATAGAACAAAATAAGTAGATACCAAAATGCTTCTATTTTATGAAGCCAGTTCTAAAGCTCTTCCCTCCTATACCTTGAGTACCCTTGTTATCAATAGTTCTCACACAATGGCGGGCCTTGCAATGCGGAGAAAGCCTGGTGAACTTGTTTCCAGTCTGATATGAATGAGGATAAGTGGCTGAGAGTAATACAAAAGAGTAAATGGTGAAACAAAACAGAAGGCTTTAAATAAAGGAAGAAGAATAAGAGATGAGATGCCTTAGTGAGAAACTAGGGAGATCCTGACTAGGACGGGGAAAGTGCCTCAGGACAAGTTAGGTTTCAGTAAAATAAGGAGGCTGTGGGGTCAGTCTGAGAAGAGGGCAACAATCAAGGAAATACTATTTAACTTTTTAATTAAATCTGGGCTCAGGGGACATAATGGAAAGGGAGGACAGCAGTGGAAGAATCAGGGGAGAAATCAGGAGAATAAATAGGAAGGTGCTGCTTAATAAACAGTCATATCGTCATTTCAATAATATTGTAAAGCTTTGTAAGTTTACACTGTTACTAACAAAAAGATTATGCATCAAGATTAATGGTCCACACAGACAATGTAAAAAGTCTGCCTGTTATACTTTTATGTTGAATCTTCTTTTGATTAACAGATATGCTTCTTATGTGGATAAGTGCTAATGGAGAATATATGTATATGCATATATCTCCATGATATTATTCTCTTCATACCTTTAAATCATTGCTAAATGTATAATACTTAAATCCATTTAAAATATTATGAAATGAATTTCCATTTGTTAAATATTACCCTGGTGACCTGAAAGAAAATCAATATAGCCTGCAAAAGTATTTAACTTACAACTAGGAAGTAGCTAGAAGAATTTGCTAGCACATATTATCAACAAAATATTCATTAGGAGAAATAAAAAAGGAAAACTACATAATTTTCCAAAACTTGACAATCAGTGAAAATCAACATATATATCAATTTCTCATCTTATTATTAAAACACATAATCAATATTTATTTCTCATAAAAAAATGAATATTCCCTGATTGATTATTTTTGCTATTTATAATCTAGCATCTATCTATCTATCTATCTATCATCTATCTATCTAATTTATCATCTATCTTTTTGTCACCATTATTCAATAATTTATCATTTTTTAATACATGTAATTCGCCTTATCAAAGTAACTATAAGCTTGTGTAAAATCTAAGAGAATTCTTGGGGTTGAATTCACAGAACCGTAGATGGAGATGAGATTGAAAAAAATATGAAGCATAAAGGCATAGCTAATTTCATACTGAGTAAACATGGTCCATCCAATTTGATATTCTGTCTCTGAAAAGAACACTTGGAGCTGATTTACAAAAAGCTAGATGGGATAATCATGATGATATAAAAAATTAAGAGTATATATTAAAGTCCTGCTACCTTCTGTTAAGAGCTATCATCCTGTCCATATGTATTTCCTCATTATTTCATAGGATGAAGTTATATCTGTTTGCCTTTTTAAATTACATTGTTACTTTGTTTATTTCCAACTGAATATTTTTAGCTTATAAAATATCTCTTCACTTTAGTTTTTTTTTCCCCCAGTAAAGGGTGTATAAGTCACACTGTACCCCCTTTCATAATGTATGGGTTTCAGCGATATCTTGTCTTCGACTTTGCCTTCTCCACACTTTGGACTCCTAATATAATAAATCTATCATTTTATGGATGGCTCTCCATCTGATGGTCATGTTTTTACTTTTCTTTGGGATGTGCCCAGTTATTACAGGTGCAGATACATCACAGGAGGAATATGTTTTGTCTTTTGTTTCTATCATCCCTTCCAATGCTACCTAAAAGTTAGTATTCATCTTTTCATTCAACTAGCCTAATATCTTTTGGAGTAGCCTAGCTCCATTATTCCCTAAGTAGTAACTGATTACTTGATCCCTATCAAGTTAGAAGAAAGTTTGTATTCCATTTCCCTAAATATGTACCCTGACCTTTGCCCACCTTGATTTTATTTTCTGCTATCTGGCTATTCACAGAGCCTTCTCAGGAATGAATGTAGTAAATTCCCATCAGCTTGATTTTTCTCAAGATTCTAACACAGTGAACTGTGTTAAATAAAAGTCTGTGATCACGACAGTGTCACGGAACGAAACATCTTGGCATTGCTTCCCTCATGTGGGAAGTGGGGCAAAGTGGCTCTGAAAGGATTTACCCACAAAGATTTTCTATTTCTATAATTTTATCTTTTATTGAGCCTGTTCTTCAGTCAAAAGAAAAATAAATATTAAAGGAGAATCTTTGACCTAATTATAAGACCTTTTTTCCTCACTCTTTCATTACAATATATCAGGGAAGTAGAGGGTATTATTTAAGTGTGGACTCTAGAGCCAATTGCCCAGCTGCAAATCCTGGCCTAACCACTATGCATCCTTGGGTGGTAACCTACTTAACCCCCCTGATTCACCACTTCCCTATTCGTAAGAGAGAAAACGGTGGTTATGTTTAGGGATATTGTGAGGCTAAAATGAACTGAAACATGGGACGTACTTAACACTTTGCCTGCAATGTGTTTGTCTTCATTGTGTGACTCTTACTACCTCAATAGAATAATACCAAGTAATTCTGTAAGATAAACACATTTGTAAATACTATGCATAAAATTTAAATGTTCTGTTGTATTTCTTATTTCCTTTTTATAGGCAAAAATGTTTGCAGTTTGAAAATCCAAGAGTGTTCCAGGGTATTTTACTAATAAAAGTATAATAAAATAAGAATTACATAGGTCATCTTAAAATGGAATATAAGTTATATGGTGATGGCTATGGGTGTCCAGAATAAATTTTTTATTCATTAACGTGGATGTTCCTAAAATAATAAAATAAAATAATTAAAATAATTTATTAATAAAATAATAAAGTAATTTTGGAGTTATATAACAAATAAATGATCAAAATGTTTATGATGTAACTCCAAAAACAATGACTTTTACTTAACTGATGATACAAAATGCATGGAAATGATACTTTACCAGAGAGAGGAACTGAGATTTTAAGCAAATAGCATTGAAAATAGAGCCATTGTTGAATTAATATCAACATTAGGATGTTGGGCATAAAAATGTACTACAGGATTTAAAACATTTTATTAATAATCAGTTTAGGCATTAATCTCTCTTTTGTTCCCTTATAGAGATAAGTCAAAAGGCTAGTCTTGACTTAAGAAAGTTAAGGCATGTTTTTAGTGGGCTGTGTAGAGTTAACATACTTTCCCTAAGAAACTGAAAATATATGGAATACATACACTCATATATATGTATAATTATTAAAAATATTAGCCTCTTAAGGTACTGCAAGGACACCTATAGGTAGCACAAACAAGAACAATAATGCATTTAATATGAACTGATTTGTGACAACTTCCCAATATCTAGTTATTTTTCTTAAGTCCTGAAATCATATTTGCTAAGTCTCATAGTACAAAGATAAAGAAAATTCATAGATACAGAAACGTAGTGATGAATAAGCACCTGCATTTTTTAATTGCAACAGTGGAAGAAGATACAGGAAAAATGTTATTTAGAGTCTACACATTTTCTTTGACTATCTAGGAAGCAGCTTATCTATGTAAACGGGTTTTCCTCATTGAAAAAGAAAGTACATTTGTGTGCTCCTGCAAAACCATTAGAATTTATATTGATGATCTTATCATAAAATAAGATTTCGATGGGAAGGAAATTTGCAGAAGAATATTACAAAAATATAAGAATGTACAGAAAGGGGGGTGAATATCATTTTGTGATAAAGGGATAAACAAAAATACGGGATATGGTTTTGAAGCAGAAGAAATTCTTCATTACTGTAAGCAGCTTACAGATATTGGCACATTATTTACACAAAATGACTACTTGTTAAAACACTACCATACAATAGATTCATATGTCTCAGCTTCAATTAGCAGCCTCATTTATTACCCACCAAGATGTGAAACTGCAAGGTGAGGTTAAAGTGTCACTGAGGGTGTCTTCATCACTTCAATATCATTGCCTTAAAAGGCGCTGACCAGAAGAAGCAGATGACCTCACTTCAAAATTATTACAGTACAGAGAACTCAGTTTCAACATTATAATTCATTTTCTCATGGAATATTTCAAATTTATTATCGCTTTCCTGACACATAATGGCTAATCGTTAAGGATAGCCACTTTAACATAATATGAATACGCATTTCTCCATAGGTAATACAACAGTTCCTGCATTAGCATTATTGACTAAGGTGCATTTAACTTCTTCACTAATACTTAATGGAAGGTTAATGTATAAGTCAGGAGATTAAATGGCTTTTACTTAAAACAAGTATATTGATTAAAATAACTTAGTGAGATTTTTAGGGCTGATGTTATAAAAACAGTCACACGTTTTAATATTTTATTTAATATTAAGAGCAAATTGTGGAGCATAACAGATCAAGATTAGTGGGAGTTATTGCACTAATTACTCGTGGAACTAATTCTTGCTCATAGTTAACAAATGGATATTGTATATTGAAAGGCAACAAATCATCCTGGTTAATTCTAGTGTTCAAGAATTCCCTCTGTTTAAAAATTTCTGTTGTTTCTTACATTGTTCTTCAGGTATGCTTTCCTTGTATCTCACACCTGGCACTGTTGAAAGATAAAACGACCTTTCAAAAACAAAGTTACTATTCAATATCATTGAAATGTAGCTTTATTTCTTTTTTCTTTTGTATCCTATTATTATTTGAATCTGTATTAAAACCAATACATCAAATGCTTGTAGTGAATAACCTAATGTTACTTACCATTTCCTTTCTTTGATCAAAACCTAATATTCCACCAAAGATACTAGACTAACAAATTGGCCTTATAATAGAATGACGTGATGCCAGAAAGTGTTCGCTTCTTTGACTGCGTTTCCACCTGGAAAGACTCAGCCGTCTTATCTATTGAGCTCTTCTGTTAGGTAGCACCAGGTTACACCTGTAGGGTCTTGCTCAGTTTTAACCTGAGCTTTACATTAGAGGGATTTGATCTTGAGAAAAAGATACCAGGACCCATGTAAACATTATGCCAGTGTAACTACAGAATAAAGAACATATAGCAGGTTTGCAGTGTCCTCATGAACCAAATGCAGAGTGGTAAATTTGGCAATAAAATGTTTAATGCTAAATATATAGTATAATGCAAATGCAATCTATAGTCATAAAAATGCTCACACTTACATAGTACTTACAATGAGCCAGGCTTGGTTCTAAGTGCTTTGGGTATAATAAATCGTTTACAACTCAACACAATTTCATGAGTAGGTAATTCTTACCATCTCTTATTTACAGATGGGAAACTAAGGCATAAGAGTGTTAAGATACGATGTTTAAAGTTATTCCATATATTGCCCAAGGTCATGCAGCTGAGAAGCGGCAAAACTGAGAGTCTAACCCATGCTGTGTAGTTCTGCAGGGCAGGCTCTTAGCCATTGTACTATATAAACTCTCAGGGTCTGAAAACAGAAAGACTTCACTTCAAATCCCTGAGCTGCTATTTACTAACTGCTTCAAGTCTTGTTATCTTTGTCTCTTAAATATATAATGATAATATCTACATTTTAAGGTTGTTGAGAGAAGAAAGCAAATTAATCTATATTAATAGGCTAGCAGGCTACCTGGCACATAGTAAGATTTCACTAAGTTACACCTTTTACTACTATAATTATTTTAATCATTGCATTCATTTATTCATGCAACAGACTTTTTAATTAATACTAACTGTGCTAAGCTTTGGTAAATAGGAGTGCTTGGGCTCATAGTTCACTGAGGGGCAACAGACATGTAAACCATTCATTGCAATTAGATAAAGTGCTGTGATGGATGTATTCAAGAAAAGCAGAGAAAGTAAAACACCTAGCAGTATCAAGAAAGGCTTTATAGATATGATATGTAACATATTTCTAGGCAATTTTCATTAAAATGTTATTAAATCTCCATAAAAGTGTTATAATGTATTTCTCTTTTCTCAGATTACGGGGGGTGGGGGTGGGGGGGGGTAAACAGAGTTTGATTCCTAATGTGTCCTAATGAACAGGATCTGAATTCTGTGTTACACAAGAATGATTATTCCTGAGAGAATAGAGATAGTCCCCTGAAAAAGAGCTTTGTTTATTAAGCCATGGCTTTAAACGAGTATTTTAGAAAAAAAATTGCTTTCACTATTCAAAGTGAATTTAAGTATATCCATTAAGCATTCTGGATTGAAAAACATTTAAAAATATAATTCCAAATTTATTCTCTTCTTTCCCCATTTGGTCTACATTTGGAGTCATCATTGAATATTAGAGAAGAAGCTGAGATAATACGTTTAGATGTTTAACTATCTCATGCACAGGCTCTCTTCTATTTTTTTACACTGAGATTTAGTTCACTTAGAGTGGGAATCTTGGCTCCACTGAGACTTCTAATATTGAAGTTGAAGAGTAGGTGCTAAATGTCCTGAATAACTAGCTCTTAAAACTCATACTGGCAAGACAAAAGCATATTTAAGTTGGAATACTTCCTATGCATAATATAAAAACCACACTCTAATTCTTATTCTCTTCATTGCCCATATTTCATTCACTCCCTTCTCAGTCTTTTCCAATTCACTTTCCCAGTGGTTATGAGCTAAACTGTGTTCACTAAAATTTCATATGTTGAAGTCCTAAACCTCAGTACCCCAGAACATGACTGTATTTGAAAAGAAGGTATTTAAAGAGGTAATTAATTAAAATGAAATCATTAGTGTGTGTCCTAATCCACTGTGATTGGTGTCCTTATAGGAAGAGGAAATGTGGACATAGATATGTACAGAGGGAAAATGATGTGAAGACGAGGGGAGATGACAGCTGCCAACAAAACAAGGAGAGAGGCCTGAAAGAGCTTATTCCCTCAGGCTCTTGGAAGGAACCCATGCTACCTACACCTTGATCTCAGGTTTTCAGCCTTTCCTGTTATTTAAGTCACCTAGTCTGTGGTACTTTATTATGAAAACTTATTATGTGTGTACATATATATACACACATATATACACACACACACATATACACATATATATATATATTCCTGGTAGGGTTGCCAGATAAAATACTAAAATAAAAGATATCTGGTTACATATAAATGAAGAGAAAATACATTTTTAATGTAAGTATAATCCAAATATTTGTGGAATATGCTTATACTATAAATTTTTTGTTTATCTAAAATTCAAATTTAACTGAGGGTTCTGTATTTTAATTTACTAATAACCATATTTACTATTTAGTTAATTTATTAATTCTTTGTGGTTTTATTTATTGATATTTATGACCTGTCCCAAATATAGCTATTTTTTTCTTTTTTTCATCATCTCTCTATAACAAATGAGTCTCAGACTCAGTCATAGTACCTTTACTATTTACTATATCAATTCTCAATTATAAACTCTACATTTGGAGAAAAGGTTTGCTATATTTAATTATTTAGTAATTGTTAAAACTCCATTTTAAACTATGGACTCTTAAACAAGTTAAAACATTCAGAAGAAATTAATAACACAGTTTTAAAGTGGAAAAACATTTCTTCATAAGCTTTCCCAGTACAATAAAAAAAAAAATGTGAGTCATAATGTCTGAATAAAACACATTAACTCGATTGGTAAATGGAAATATACAAGAGAATGAAATTTGTATGTTAGTGAGATTATAGGCCTTAAAATATATTATCCTGGAATTTAAAAAAAGGAATTAAAGAAAAAGAGCAATTCTCTAAGGGAAGATTTCACATTTGGTTTCATTATAAGATTGAAAAACTATAATAAGATATCACATCATCCCCACTAGAATAGCTAAAATTAATTTTTTAAAAAACTGAAAATATTAAATGTTGAATGATGTGTAACACCAAAAATTCTCATATAGTCTTTGTATAACTTTATGATTCAACAACTTTGGAAAACTACTTGTTTCTTATAAAGTAAAATATACAGGTACCCTGTGCCACAACAATTCCACTGATATTTAATTAAGAAAAATTAAAACATATGTCCACATCATGAATGCTCATGGTCTCTTTATCCCTAATAGTCTAGTACTAGAAATAAATTCAAATGACCAGAAAAATTAATCAACAAATTATGGTACATTTATAAAATAAAATACTACTCATCAATAAAAAAGAATGAACTACTCAACTCTCAATATTATGGATGAATCTCAAAAATAATGTACTGGGTGAAAGAATTCAGACACAAAACAGTGCAATTTGTTGATTTCCATTTATAGAAAATTCTAGAATATGTGAAAGTAATCTAGGACAATTGATACCAGAAAGTGGCTGCCTGGGGCAGGTGGAAGGTGAGGTTGGTATTGGCAGCAATGAATCAAGACTGATGGAATTCTGGGCTGACTGGAGGGATACATGGGTGCATACATCTCTTAAAATTTATCAGACTATACTCTTAAAACCTGTGTATTTTACTGCATCCAAACTATACCTCAATCTAAAAAGAGTATTGGAGGTAAAATAAACCCAAACAAAAAGGTTTAAAGTTTTTAAAGCTTTCTTTACCTATATATCTAAACAGCCAGGTTTTGTGTAAAAGGCTCTTTATAAACAGTTTAAAAACTCAAATTATAAAACACACAGATAGGTCCTTTCTCTGCTGGTTTTTTCTCCGGTCAAATCAATAGGGATCATATGCTAAGGCTGAAATAAATGCTTTCTAAGATGTGTTCTCCAAGTGTTTTAACTCATTATAAAACTTACCATACCTATGACAAAGGATCTTGAATCTCCTGAATGCTTTTTTATGGAAAGTTTGCCTTCTGAATAAAAGGAATTTTTCTGGTTTATAGGCATTCTCACTTAGTCGCTCTTCCTGCTATTTGTTTTACCAGGTCAACATAATTCAGTACTGTAAAATAGGTCTTATAGATTGTATCATTCTTTCTTGTGATACATAGCAAGCGTAGATGCAATTGATCTCAAGTAGTATTTACACACTACATATTCATGAGTCTATTCAGAGTTCTGTATAAAGCTGCTTAGGTAAAAGCTGTGACCTTTAAGAGCTCATAATCTAAAATAAATAATAAATATATTCCCACCACTTATATGTAGGTGGGAACATAAAATAGAAAATGATATCAAAACACAGCTTAACAGAATCATTCTGGACATAATACTTGGGGCTTTCCTGGACAAGAAATATAGGAAATTGAAGCACTTGGTTTGCCTGTTTTTCAGTTGCTTTTGGAAACAAAACAAAGCAAAAAACAAACTTAACTTTTATAAACTACTCAGATTTTCCACATTTTCCTTGTATTACAGCCACATAATACATTTAATATTTATTTTGTGCCAGGTACAGTTCTAAACAGTCTGTATGTACTTATTTAATTCTCACACCAAATCCTCATAAGAAGATTTTGTCTCCAGTCTAAAGGTATAGCAAATGAGGGATAGAGAAAGAAAAGGATAAAGATAGCATCTTCTTTAGAGGAGTACTGAAATAAATCTTAAAATATATGAATTATCTTAGTCTGCTAAGGCTGCTTTAAAAAAATATCATAGACTGGGTGGCTTAAACAATAGACATTTATTTCTCATGGTTCTGGGGGCTGGAAGTCTGAGATCGATTGTGTTGTGGTGTGAGCACTCTTCCTGATTTGCAGACGGCATCTTCTCTGAGTCCTTACATGGCAGACAGGGGAGAGAGGAAGCTCTGTCCTTCTCCTCCTGAGGACACTAATCCCATCGTGGAACTCTACTCTCCTGACTTACTAAATCTAGTTACCTCCCAAAGGCCCCACCTCCAAATACCAGCATATTCGATCTTCAACATACGAATTTAAGGGACACAGATATTCAATTCATAACTATCCGTGAAAGGTAAAATACATCTTTTCACATGTACATGTGAGAGAGAAAATCTTACAGCACAAGCTTGTCACTGATCTCCAAATCATTGTGCTCCTAAAGATTCCTAAATCCCTGAATAGTCTCCTCCAAAGCTTCTGGTGTTGATTCTGTGAACCCAGACTGATCCCGGCTTGGGTTCCTCACTTCCACTTCTCGCAGAGGCGAGTATAACAGCCATGACAGGGGCGATGGGGACGGCATTCATCTATATCCCACTATTCCTTTAAAGGAAACGGCCTTATTTTCATCTTGCAGACTCAATATTTGTGATAAAATTTCTGTATTTGGATGCTACCTGAGTGAATGTGGGTCTGGTCATTTTAAAACTACACTCTGAAAATTCCTTTGTGTAAAAAGATTTAATTACATTTAAAGAGAGATATCTAAGTGGGTGTATAAGAGCCATAACTTTATTTTTAGTATAAATTGATCATCTAGGATAGTGGGAGATTTTTATGGCCGGACTCTTGTAAAAATATACTTGTCATGCCACATTTTGTCAGAGTAAATATTTAAATAATCATTTAGAAATAATTTTGGAAAAATTACTTTTTATATACGGCTTGAATGTAAACATCTACTGACGTTTATTTTTCCATAAAGGTACATAATAATTTGTATTAAAGTTCAGTATTATCTAAAATCCTCCAAATGCTCCTAATATTGCCTTTATTTGTGTACTACGTTCAGGATTTTAAACCTGCCATATGATCGACTTTTCTTTCTTTTGACTTGAAGTCTTAATTACCAGTAGAAAATAATTGTCACTAAGAACTTGACAGCTGAACTGTAGCTTTGTTACTTTGTTTTGGCAAAAAAAAAAAAAAAAAAAAGGGTGTTATCAAAGTTTCATTTACAATATAATATTTTATCTCAGAACTATCACTAAAGCTTTTATAATAATCTTTTCTTTTAATTTGTGTTTTTAAAAAATCACTTATATACTTGATTGATATGTGATATTCACATTTTAGAAGTGATTAAGAATATATTATAAACATTATATTGAATATATTTTAGTAACTGATTGGTTCTGAAAGAAAGAACCCAAGATCTTTAGCTGATTTACATCTTCTTCCTTAAGATGTGGTTTTTCTGTCCTGTGGGTGATTTGGATTCTCTATGTAGTTAGAGATACTGCAATGTACTGATTAAGAGATGGTCTCTGGAATCAAATTGTCAGAACTCAAAGCCTAGTTTGACTATTTACTGTATCCACAAATAATGGCAAATGGTTTAATTCTGTTATGCCTCATTTTCTTCATCTGTAAAATGGACATAAATGAAATAGCTTCAGAGGATTGCTGCAAGTATCAAATTAGATAATATCTATAATGCGCAAATTAGATAATATCTGTAATGTGCTAGAATAGTGCCTGGCATATAGTAAACATGCAGAAAGTGTTAACTCTTATAATGATGCAAAATTGATTGAATAATGTAATCTTTGTAAAGTATATCACTGTCAGGTAAATTTGAAGACATATCAATAGAAGTAGACCAACTTTATTTTAAAACTAAAGACTGTATTTTAATTAAAAGAAAAAACGTTATACTTCTAAGCTAGTAAGACCAAAAAATTTAGAATGCTCCATCTTAACCTTTAGATTCATAAAGTGCTAATTAATTTATTCTGTACTTCATTAAATATCAATAATGCTTGTATTAAATTCAAACAATATACATAGTTTTAAATTCCTATTACACTGGGTCATCAGACATAAGATGATTGGATTGGTTATAAAGTACAAGCACTGGGAGAGTAATTGACATGTAAAATTACATGCCAGTACACTGGCATGTAAAAGTATTCAGGAGAGTCAGCTCCTAAAGGAATAGACCAAAGGATGAGACAAACAACATAGTCTTAGTTAGGTAAGAAGGAATCAGAAGCAGAAAGAAAGGCCATTAGGAGATGAAGCCCAGTGTGTTTGTTTAAAATAAAAAAAGTATTATTTTATTTTGCCTGAACAACCTGAATGAGTAGCCTTGGAGCCACACATTGGTAATTCCAGGAGTAAATCCCACCATTGATTGAATTCTAAACAGAAATTTTGACATTGCATTAATGATCCTTGTCTCTTTTTGGAAGCCCATTCTGATTGTCTCTCACTCCTCATTTCCATCTCAGCCTGAATCAGGTATCCTTCCTTGATGCTCCATAGCAGCCTCTGAATATACTATTAGGTTATCAAGTTGCATCAAACTGTTGTCTTTCTTTATCTTTTCCAATACGATAAAAGTTCATGTCTATTATTCATTGTTGAAGACCTCGAAGTAACACATGGCCTGGCACATAAAACCACTTGCTGAATGAACACTTAAATTATTTATTCTCAATCCTAACAGAACTTATGCCTTCAGGTCATGAGTTTAAGACTACAAACATGACAGAGGTGGGTATGTAGGTACTGACACTTCTACGCTGTACTGGCCTGCTAAACAAAGAAAATTACCCTTCTGTGAAGTAATTTGGGGGATGACCCCATGCCCCCTATTAGCACCTACAGCGTTAAAGCTTCATTCTTTGGGTTCAAGTACTGAATGTTGGAAGTTTAGGAAACCTCTGTCAAAATGTAAGGTGAGAACGTTCACACACTAATCCCCTTTCAGCTAACACTTCAGTTTTTAGTTTTATCAGTTAATGCCTCAGCAAGGATTTGCAGAAATGAAATGACAGGTCGAGTAAGGGATGTTTGTGTGCGTGCGTGCGTGTGTGTGTGTGTGTGTGCGCGTGCGCCCACGCGCATTTTAGGTGGGGAGATGCTATGGAGAGTAGAGGGTGTTACCTGGCATAGAGAAGCAGACAGAGGACAGGCACCGGACTTAGGATACAGAAGGATGCCAAAACAATTTTTACCTTTTCCACAAGTTAGTTCAAGCATGGTCTTGCTTCTAAGTGCCCTTCTCTACATGGCTTTGTGTGTGGATTCACCTTTTGAACTGAGATGTCTATTTTTTCAATTTTGATAGAAGAAAAAACATTCACCTTTTTTTACTTCAACTCTTATCTATAGATGTGATTGTAAAATCTTCCTCTCTTACCAGCCCTTGCTCTCACGGCTCCAACTTTCTGCAGAAATGTTTAAAGTAGATATACTTCTTGTCATCAAATCCAAAATGAGTTAAAGCAAATTTGCTATGTTTTACCACCAAATAATGTTTTGGTCAAACTACTCAGGTTAGAAAACTGTATGTCTATGTTTCCCAATTTCTCTTTCTTGAACCCCTATAACTAGTATTGTGTCTTCCTTTAAAATAGTTCTAGACTTCCCTCTTTTTTACCAATTCCAATCAACTGGTGCTGTTCTAAGGTTGCACACTCAAATGTCCCCAATACCCAGACAGAGTAACTGAGTAACACAGTCTGTGTAAAAGAGAAATTCATACTTTATTCACATTAAAACTTCAAATTTTATTCTCAACTGAAGCCTATCTGAAAGCTGAATCTAGGTCTCAGAGACTCCACAATGGGTTAACATTGTATTGCACTTAACTTTCAGGGCCTGGTTCATGTGTCATGTATGATACTTAGGACCCCACATTCAGGAAAAACATCCATATTTAGAAAGCCTTCTGCTGTCACCATCTTGAAATTATTTATAAGTTTTGAACAGGGGCCCCACACTTACATTATGCAGTAGACTCATAAATTAAGTAGCTGGTCCTGCCTGCTCAGTCATTATCATCTTCCACCTGAATCACTGAAACATCATTTTAGCTTGTGTCTCTTCCACAAGCCATTCTATATAAAGTCATAGGGTTGATTTTCTTAGGAAACCATTTTTATCATGCTGGCCCCTGTTCTGCAGTTCATTCTCTAAGCTCCTCTGACCTGGCACGGACCTCCCTTCAGAACTCGGCTCTTCTCTACATTATTTCCTACAGTTTCTAACATGAATCCTCTACTCTAGTCAGGCTGGTCTGACCATGATCGCCTATTTAGTGAGTCCTAACTCTGTATTATATACAGTTCATGCTTCTGGTTAAACCTAAATGTGATCTTCGTTTTTTCCTGCACATCTAGAACCAGCTTCAGCTGGTTAGCCCCAGTTCTGGCTTTTTCACAAAATATTCTAAATTATTCTTATCCTTAAGTATTTATCCTACTGCTGCTTTTCAAGATTTGTTTTCTGCATTGCAATAATTAGCATATGTGTTATCAAATATCGACATGCATGAGAATCACCCAGACTTAATACATTCAAATCTCAGAGGAAGTTCTCGAGGAAACTGCATTTTAAATAAACACACAGGTAATGCTAATATAGAGAATCTGAAAACTGCGCCACTACATACAAATACTACTAATGTTTAATGTGTGCTTCATGAACCTCGGCCTTGTCTATCCATCAGTATTATAAGTTCCCAGAGCAGAAGTAGTACACAGGCAGACCCTATAATTCTCAGCACAATGCTAAACTCATAAATACCTTTCCATTTAATAACATTTTAATATGTTGTATTAGAACTATTTTGTCAGGTTAAGAACCTTCTCTAAAATCTCAGTTTGACTAAAACTTAACTAAAACCCTTCTTAGAAATTGTACATAAGGTGTAACACAGTTTTCTGATTCTTACAAAAAAAAAGATAATGAAAATAATCTTAAGTTTTTAAAGAATAGCTAAGCTTTTTGGAAATATGATGATTTAAATATAAATGAATTGCAATCATATGGATTAAAATACCATTGAAATATATATGTGAACTAATACTTTCAGGTTTTGCCAGTCTTAAAATGTCAGGAAAATAGTTCAAGATGCTTTGGCAAAATTCGAGCATAGTCCAGTCTCTTGTGAAATACCTATTTGCCAGCCTTATATCCCCATATGAGGTCTTTACGTGTAGTCAAATGCTAAGTATAATATACACATCTAGGTGATTATTAAAGAGCTCATAAAGTCTGTGTATGTATGTATGTATGTATGTATGTATGTATGTATGTATGTATTTATTACTTTAAAAGATGTTATTAGGGATCGAATGCGGTGAATATAAGGACCAGAAGTTTCAGAAATCGAGGAACTGTAATGTAGTTCCTAAAGTTAGTTCTTTGCAAGGGTTTTATAGACAACATGTCTTTCTGTAAGATGTGACTGCCTGTGAAAAAATGTAAAGCATCAAGCAGAATGTTAGACTAAATTTTCTGCCCCAGAACTAACAACAGGTGGTCTTGCCATAAGGTGTACATATGGCAGAGACATAGTACTACTATGAATTCTGCTCACAGAAATGCATCTTGTAACCCATAGGGAATAGAGTCTCTGGCTTTGTGACCAGACTTGTGAATCTTCTTCTAGGCAACAGATGCAATGATCTATCATAAAATCTTAGCACTGAAGAGCCTTCTATTCTAATTTGTTCTCCTTTCCAGTAAAGAAATTTCTTCTATGACATTTTTATCTGATTATGTACTTCCAATTAACTAATATAAATAAATATTTTATTCTTATATGTTGAATATTAATTACATCCTTTGTATAAAATAAGTCTTTTAAGTCCTTTATTATGTACATAAACTATTGATTATTTACACAGATGTGATATATTTTCCATATAACTGAAATTAATTGAATACTCACATTTATTTATTTTAAAAGGTGTAAATATATGTGCACATACATATGTGTGTGTACATATGTATGTGCACATATATTTACATCTAGAAGAAAACAAAATCTTACATTTTCAATTAATCTTATTAAATGAATACTCTTTCTCCTGTTGCATATATATATGCCACCATCATCTTCCGCACTTCGAGGAGAGTGATCATATATCCATATGTGCTTTTATAAATCTGTTGTCTTGATATAATTATTTGTTGTCTCAGTATGGACAATAAATTATATAGTCAGTTAACTGAAACACGGATGATTTCATTTATTTGACCACTGCAGTCACTTATACTCTATATCTACTCTTTTATATCCTAATTAAAAATAAGTACTGAAGTGTTCATTACAGACAAAACTTACCTTTGTTTTAATTTTTTAAGGCAACCATTTTAGACACTTGAAACTAATTTCCCTTGAAGTATGTCAGCGTATATGTTAGTAGGGAAAAGATGGCAGTACAGTTTCTTAGCAAATATTATAATTGAATTATGTATTAATGTATTATGTATTAATGTATTATAATCAAATTATGAATTAATGTATTATGCTGGAGTAATTATATTACATTTTAAACCTATTACATTGAAGGACAGGGAATTGTTTTTTAAGAAAAAAAAATAAGATGTTAAAAAACCTAATAAAAGTGTAAGAATAGCTGACAACCAGGGCATCCAACTCTCCCTAGTACATTTGTCAAATGTACTTATCCTTCCTGGTAATATGTTGAGATCATATGATGATCATTAACTCTTTCAAACACTTAAAGTTTATATGCAAGTTTGATCTCTTGCAGTTCTCTCTCAAAACTTAGTAAATCTTCAGAGAGTTTTGGAGACTTCAATCCTCTGTCATTAATTGTTTAGATTTCCATTTGTCTGAAGGCAAAGGACTAGAGAAGATGATTTTGTTGAGGGCCTCTCTGGTTTTGAGTTACTTCTCAGGTTCCCAAGGAGAAAATAGTAAACTATATGCTCATTCTCTAGAAGCTTTCTGTCTCACTAACATGTATTTATTATTAATAAATTTTCATGTACTGGCTTTCTTTTTTTCTTCAGGATTCTTTTTTCCATCGCTTTTAGAGCTTCATAATCACCTGCTTCTTTCCTCATTGTTCATTCTTTTTTGGCTTCCTCCAACCCTGAATATTTGAAAAGAAAGGAATGGCTAAAAAGAATGAGTTTCTTCAAAAGTTGAGAAAGAGCCTAATGGTTATCATAGTATAATCTCAACCATAAAGTAAAATAATTGCCTAGGGTGAAATAAAAAAGATCCAGAAAACCTGATGGTTCTTTCTTTTTTTCAATTGAAAGAATAGTAAATTGACATTGAAGGTTTTTAAAGTTATTATTGTATTCATTTATTTTATTCCAAGAAGAATCAGTTATATCAGAGGTCTGCAAACTACAGCCCTTGGGTCAAATTCAGCCTAACTCTGTTTTTGGAAAGAAAGTTTTATGCAACACAGCCATCTGCATCCATTTACATACCAATTTGGCTTCTTCCCAATGGCATTGACCGATGACCTTATGACCCACAAAGCCAAGAATATTTAAAGTCTGGCCCTTTACAGAAAAAGAAAAAGGTTTTCAACTGTTGAATGACATCACGCCTTGTTTTAGGAAGACTTTTTTGTGCCTTAAGGTAATATTTTAATGTATTTGTAAAATTTAGGTTTTTTTCCTTAATTTTCCCCAGCAGAAAAACATATCTGTTTATTTTCAGCCTGTGCTACTAAAAGCCATTGTAAGGTATATTATAAACGTGAATTCTTAATCAATTAATTTGATATTAATCTTGAAAAGAGTTTATTCTCATTTTTTTTTAGAGTTTAAGACTGCACATTCATGTGTATTTGATAAAGGATCACAGCAATATACTACTTTAAATATAAACTAATTCAGCAAGTTAGAAATCTAGTGATTCGTAGGTCTCTCATCAGAGAAATCTTTTCTAAATGTCATTGGATCCCTTTGGGAAAATAATTTGCCTTATGTCCTTAAATGACCTTTAGTATAGAATGTCAGCTGAAGTAGCATGTTTTGGTTTGTGTTTTGCTAGTAATTTCTTTGTAAGCCACCAATACATATGTGAACATTACTGTTCCTTCTCCCTACATGAGTTTTCTTCTCTTGGTAATTCTCAATCTGAAATTAAGAGATAGCTAGCAGTCACTGTAATTAAGTGATATGCATAACTTCTGGTGAGCTGCATAATTCTAAAGATCATATATTAATTAAGCCTGTTTTTAAAAATTCACTATAGTAAGTACCTCTTCTATTTATTTGTTGATATGGACTAATAAAAGAATAATTTATTGATAATGAGCATGTGTTATGGGCCAAGAAATATGCAAAATGTTCTTTATGTTTATACTGTAGGTAATTTATGTCTATTACTGTTGGTGCTCAAATCATCTCTGCAAGTTAGATGTTATTATCTTTCTTTAACATTTGAAAAAAGAGTCTTGGAGAAGATGCTTATTGGTCTTAGATTCAGGAAATAGTAGAATTAAGATTCAAATTCCGTTATTTGATATATATCCATTTATCTTTCAATATTTCATTAGGAAGAAAATAAGAAAATTTCCAATATATGATTCATGGCTCAAAGATTTGTAAATTCAATTTATAGATTTAAGAAATGATAAAACCGGAAAATATTTCTTAGAAAGTATCCAGCTCAGGCTCTTTATTTTTACAAATAAGGATATTGAAGTCCCTTCATTTGTATTGAGGTTTTAAGAAAAAAACATCTTTGGTTAACAAATTACTTTTTAGCTCAGCCAAACTAAAAGGCAGTTCTCTTGCCTCCCAATGTAGAATTCTTTTCACTAAGTGGCAAGTGTCTCTCTCATAAATGTCCTTCCTCTGTATTAGCCAAGGTACATAAACAGAAGTCTAAAATGTGATTTATATCTTGTTACTATTTGCTAATAAATTTAGTATGCATATGCTGATGCCACCAATATATAATTACTGGAAAAGTAATTTGTACTTCTATATCCTTATTAAATTTCATATTACTATGACTCACACAATGAGGACAGAGTGCTTGTTTTGAAAATCTTAAGCCGAGAAAAAATAAATATCACCCTTATATTTCTTCTGTGAATCAGTGAGAGAGTGAAAAAGATATTTCTGACATTCTGATTTTGAACTAAGGGAAATCAAACTTAAAGGAAAAGTGTGTTTTCTAGACAAATGGAAACTGTGGAACACAGTTAAAACTTTTGAGACTTTCTATGCCAGGACAAAGAATGGGCATTGTTTATATTATATTCACCTGCAGAAGTGAGGTCTCATAATTACCTGGGGATGCAAAAGATATTTAGGATTTTTTCTTTTGTAGTCCTATTTAACAACCATTGATGTTGACATTGGAAAAGTTGCTTAGGCTTTTGACAAGTTTGTTTTTAAACATTTTTTAGTGAAATAATGAAGAATCACCTAATAGCTCAAGATTCCCCATTAAGTTCAGGTTTTCTTGAATTTTATTACTTGAAATAGAACCATATTCATGAGTAATTAGGAATATGAAAATAATATGAATGACTCGCACCTTAGAACACTTCATGTTAATGAGTCCTTCAAATACAATGTTGTTTGTATACTAATGGTGAATTACGTAGTTGAATACAGAAATAGCATAGGTTTGCTAGCTATACACACACACATGCACACACATATTTGTCTCTATATAGTAGGCATCAGGTGCAAAGAATTAAGATAACAATTCTCCATAGTTTCCTTTTTATTTTCATCATTATTCAAGACCATTTTTCTGTTTTACTTATATATTTTATTCTTTCATTCTATAATCTCAACTCATATATTCCTTTCACTCATGTTCATAGGCAACTAATCTAATGTGTTTAATATAATGTGTGACTATATAACTATGTATGTGTGAGCGTATATATAAAAAAGTGTGTAGTGTTGTTTTATTTACATGTGTCTTAAAAAACATCCTTATGCAAAAGTTCTTGTCTTCCTTAACTTTTTATAATATTTTAATGAAAATGTGGCTAGAATCATATATTTAATAAAGACATAAAATACATTATAAAAATAAATATACAAGTGACATACTGTATCCTAGAAACACTGAAAAATATAGAAATGCTAATCATTTGAATTTCATGCGAAAGTGACGGTTTGCATGTATTGATATTGGCCACCTTTACTGAAAACGTAAGAAAAAGTAAAAGAACCATTGAAAATATTAAAAAGTGTATAGCTATTTCCCAAAATGAAAGAAAAGTCTCCATAAACTCTAAATATAAAGGAAATTATAATAAGAAGTCCATTCTTTGGCAAGCTAGACCACGTGATGAGAGCAAGGTCTCCACTCAAGAGAGAGCAGAAGGTTAAAACGTGCCTCAGGTAGGAATGGTATCAAAGCTGAGAATCCAGAATACTGTCTGATGTTTTTCAGGGCGTAAGATGAAGATATTGATTAACAATGTGATCATGTTATAAAAATAGTTATATATTTTTAAAAGAATTAGTAGATTTAATTTAAAACTATGGGAGAATTTTTAAAAAATTAAAAATCTCAAATCAAACAGAAGCAGGAAGCGATTTTTAAAAAGCGAAGAAGAAAGCGTGGTTAAAATACAATGAGAAAGAACAGGGAAGAAATAATCTCAAAATCTCAGTAATCACTGTCTATATAAATGGCTTAAAATTTACTGCTAAAAATTAAGGAATATCATATTAAATTAAAAGAAGTAAACTCTAAGCACAGACATGTATTGATAAAACAATTAGGGTTTTTCTTCACAAAAAGAAATCAGACCAGTCAATCTAGAATGTAACAATATTCTCCAGCAGGGACAGCTGTTCAGGTTTCTGAGCCTTAAATCCGACTCAGGAATTTGTTCAACTGAAGATGACTGCATCAGATCATCAGGAAGTACAACTGTCCTCTCTAGGTTCAGCCTTCTGAACATAGGGCTAGAGTTGTTCCACATACAATGTAGATCATATGTGTTTAAGGGGCCACCTTATTTGGAGCAGGTGGCTGGCACCTTATGAATTTTCTATTATGTCTCATAACATCCTCCTAAATGTTTTTCTCATCTTACGGTTCTTCCTGAAAAGGTACTTTAGAAAAATATTTTTGGAATAAAGATTTAAACCTTTTATGCTTTCACATTGTTGTACTTTTACATTTAAAAGAGAATTTAGCTATATATAAAATTCTAGCTCCAAAGCTCTATTTTTTGTTTTTAAAGAAACTTTATAAATAAAGTTTGGGAAATTTGCATCAATCTAATTATGTTTCTTTGGTGGGTTATCTCTTTCTTACTAGAAACTTTTAGAATTTCTCTGGGTTTTTATTGTTCTTATTTTACACTGTAATCTATCTAAATGTGGGCTTTTCTATTTTTTCTGCTTGACACTGCATTGTATCAATATTAGTCATCCTTTACTCTTTGAAATTTCATCAGTATTTCCTCAAATATTCTATACGATCCTTTTTATCTCTATTTTTCTGGTCTGTTGTAACTTTGCTATTTCAACTCCTATTTCCTACATTTGTAATAATTTGTTTATGTTTTCTTTCTTGCCTTTCCTAACTGCCTTCTACAATTGATCTTCCAGCTCCAAAATTTATTCTTTGGCTCCGTCTTATTTCCATTTAACTCATTTGTGTTCTTTATTTCAACTATTACATTTTTGATCACCAGTGTACCTTCTTAATGACTACTCCTTCCTCAATTTATCAATAGCTCTATAGATATAGTCTTTTAAAATTCTTGACTTACCTGATCTGTTAATTCTGGTTTATCAGGTATAATATATATGTAATTTATTGTTTCTCTTTAATTTCGGTTGTGCTCGTCTAAGTCTGGTTGCTTTTGTCTATAAGATTATTTTAAGAATCTTAACTAGTATTATAAAGGGTAGCAGGGCAAAGATCTAGCCTTAGCTTGTGAAGTTTTTCATGAGTTTAGAGGTAGAGCATGCCCATGGAAAAAGTCCTCAGAATACTGTAGATTGATTTTGGCAAACTTTAGCTGTTCTTTCTTCATTAAGTGACTCTGTCCCTCAGGGAACTTTGATATCACTGCCTGACATTGCTCTATGTTGAAAAAGTTTTCTCATTGATTATGGTTGTCAAGCTACATTTTGAAAGGAGGATAAAAGGAAAAATAAACACTGAGTAGCTAGCTGGTTTTCTCTCACTTGTTTTCTACTGGGCAAAGGCTACTGGGATGGCCCTGTTACTTTTCTAATCTGAAGTTCTGAGGTAGTAGGGAGTGAGCCACACAGGAAATACGATAAAGAAAAGAGCACTGAAAAGCTCCCCTATTCTATTTCCTGCCAACAATGATGCGAGGCCTGCCTTTGCCTCATGCTACCATTGCTCTTCCATTGGACCTTAACAACTATTCTTCCCGGCCCCTTCCTCAAGTATTTCTCACAGCTTTGTTTTAGTTTTTCAAATCAGTATATTTTCTTTTATTTCTGTGAGATTTCTAGGTTGGACTGAAGGGGCCAACAGGTTGTGACATAATCTTCTAATTAGTAACTGAAAGTCATATGTACACACACTCACACACTCAAAAATGGATATTGTGGCATTATTGTGAAGTAGGAAAAAAAACTTGAAGAAATTTAAATGTCCAACTTTAGGGTTCTGGTTAAATTAATTAGGTTAGTTTATTACTGGAATAAGATAAAGATTTAGATATTCAAGTGTTACTATAAACAGCTCTCAAGAAACATTATGAAAAAATATCAAGGTGTAAAACATTATGATAAATGTGGAAAATAAAAGATACATATATGTTGATAAAAATAGATACCTTATTTTTCAATTTAACATCAACTCAGAAAAATTAACTGCGCTGACCTTTTTTGGGGAGCAGTTTCTATAGAGGGGCATTTATATACTACAATTAAAAATTTTAAATATACAGATGTGTGATTTTTAGTTTACTTTGCTAAAACCATATAAAGAAATTTGCTTTATAAAGCATATGTATTCTCACACATGTATACAGACAAAAAATACTTATTTAGTATTTTATATTCTGGTAGAAGACATTATATAGGATTGTATTCAAACTTTTATGCTACTTAACAAAAATCAGAAAGAAATGCTAAAGAGGACAGCTTAAAAATATAATTTAAATGATTATATTGCAACAATGCCCATTTGTTTTATTAGAAATTATTAAAGGTTGGTGGAAGCTTATACTTTATTTTGATTATATGTTTAAATTCCATGCTAAATAATTTATTCACATTATATAAAATTCATGTAGAAAAACAATCTGCATGCTAATGTAAATGTGCTTGTGAAAGGTGTCAAGTGATATTATTGAACAGAGCAAAAAGAGATTTGTTGAGATTAGATAAACCAAGGCATCACTTGTCAGTTCATCTATTTAGAAAAGGTAGACAGAAGGGAAGACAAAAGCCAATATTCAAATTATGTGCATGATTTGTTCTTTTTTGACTAGAAATTGTCAGTGTAAGAAGGATGGTGATAAAAGACAGTAAAATCAAAACGTCACTTTTGTTAACAGATCAAAATTCCATTTTAATGGTATGGGAGCTATAGTAAGCTTTAACAATGGAGCCACACTTATTCTCCCTTGGCTTGTCAGTTTCCATTTTGAAGTATTGTTTTTAATGACCTATCTAGAGATTTCTTTTTTAAAGAACAAGCACATATTTAGGTGTTTCATCTATCAAAAACTTCCTTTGTTATTTTGTGATCAGACTGTATTCTATAAGTGTGGTGGACCTTGACAGATAGTGTCAGTTGATACATGGATAGTAACATTTCTGAAAAATGTTCTCACTCTAATCTTAGGCAAATCAATTAGTGCTAGCTTGCTACATGCTGATTCAATCAGAACGTATAATTCAGCATTTTCCCACTAATTTCACTTAGTAGATTTGATGGAAAGTAATAGTTATAAAAAGATTCTCAGAAGTGTTTGCAAACACAAGAAGACACAGTAAAATTAAGTTAAAATTAACATGACTCTAGAGTCAACTCATTTTCTCAAAGCGTGTTTATGGGAGCCACACAGGAAATACGATAAAGAAAAGAGCACTGAAAAGCTCCCCTATTCTATTTCCTGCCAACAATGATGCGAGGCCTGCCTTTGCCTCATGCTACCATTGCTCTTCCATTGGACCTTAACAACTATTCTTCCCTGCCCCTTCCTCAAGTATTTCTCACAGCTTTGTTTTAGTTTTTCAAATCAGTATATTTTCTTTTATTTCTGTGAGATTTCTAGGTTGGACTGAAGGGGCCAACAGGTTGTGACATAATCTTCTAATTAGTAACTGAAAGTCATATGTACACACACTCACACACTCAAAAATGGATATTGTGGCATTATTGTGAAGTAGGAAAAAAAACTTGAAGAAATTTAAATGTCCAACTTTAGGGTTCTGGTTAAATTAATTAGGTTAGTTTATTACTGGAATAAGATAAAGATTTAGATATTCAAGTGTTACTATAAACAGCTCTCAAGAAACATTATGAAAAAATATCAAGGTGTAAAACATTATGATAAATGTGGAAAATAAAAGATACATATATGTTGATAAAAATAGATACCTTATTTTTCAATTTAACATCAACTCAGAAAAATTAACTGCGCTGACCTTTTTTGGGGAGCAGTTTCTATAGAGGGGCATTTATATACTACAATTAAAAATTTTAAATATACAGATGTGTGATTTTTAGTTTACTTTGCTAAAACCATATAAAGAAATTTGCTTTATAAAGCATACGTATTCTCACACATGTATACAGACAAAAAATACTTATTTAGTATTTTATATTCTGGTAGAAGACATTATATAGGATTGTATTCAAACTTTTATGCTACTTAACAAAAATCAGAAAGAAATGCTAAAGAGGACAGCTTAAAAATATAATTTAAATGATTATATTGCAACAATGCCCATTTGTTTTATTAGAAATTATTAAAGGTTGGTGGAAGCTTATACTTTATTTTGATTATATGTTTAAATTCCATGCTAAATAATTTATTCACATTATATAAAATTCATGTAGAAAAACAATCTGCATGCTAATGTAAATGTGCTTGTGAAAGGTGTCAAGTGATATTATTGAACAGAGCAAAAAGAGATTTGTTGAGATTAGATAAACCAAGGCATCACTTGTCAGTTCATCTATTTAGAAAAGGTAGACAGAAGGGAAGACAAAAGCCAATATTCAAATTATGTGCATGATTTGTTCTTTTTTGACTAGAAATTGTCAGTGTAAGAAGGATGGTGATAAAAGACAGTAAAATCAAAACGTCACTTTTGTTAACAGATCAAAATTCCATTTTAATGGTATGGGAGCTATAGTAAGCTTTAACAATGGAGCCACACTTATTCTCCCTTGGCTTGTCAGTTTCCATTTTGAAGTATTGTTTTTAATGACCTATCTAGAGATTTCTTTTTTAAAGAACAAGCACATATTTAGGTGTTTCATCTATCAAAAACTTCCTTTGTTATTTTGTGATCAGACTGTATTCTATAAGTGTGGTGGACCTTGACAGATAGTGTCAGTTGATACATGGATAGCAACATTTCTGAAAAATGTTCTCACTCTAATCTTAGGCAAATCAATTAGTGCTAGCTTGCTACATGCTGATTCAATCAGAACGTATAATTCAGCATTTTCCCACTAATTTCACTTAGTAGATTTGATGGAAAGTAATAGTTATAAAAAGATTCTCAGAAGTGTTTGCAAACACAAGAAGACACAGTAAAATTAAGTTAAAATTAACATGACTCTAGAGTCAACTCATTTTCTCAAAGCGTGTTTATGGTTGGGAATATAGAAATAGACTTTTTCCTGAGTAGTTTTCTGCTCCTGCATTTGCCATCTTCATTCTTAAGAGACGGATTACTTTAATAAAATTATTTATTTTATTCTAGAATATTGACATTGAATTTTGAGTTTTGAATTATGAAACTAACAGAGCAAAATAAACTTGAGAAATGAGAAAATCTGGCCAGTGAGGAAAAGACAGGGTAGAGATGATGGGGAAGTAATGAGAACAAGAACAATAAAGCCAAGGAGAGTGACAGCAAGAGAGAGAGAGGTAGGGAGGGAGAGAGAGAGAATTTTTAGATTCTGAGCAAAGCTTTTAGACAACTGGCCTGGCCTTGTCCGAAGGGAAAAATTCTTGGACTTTGAAATCCTCAAGCCATTAGCATAATTACCTATATACAATCACTTAAACCCCTACATTTTTAAATACAGAAATATCATTTTGTTCTTTTCAAAAAAATTTTTTTGTTTTCCTTTTAGGAATTATAAAGGAGGGTGTTTGTTTGTCCCTAAATCGGTGTCCTGGTTATTGTTCATTCCCATCAGCAAGCTAAGGCAGAACCTATGGCCTGACACCCTTGTGTTTCTCTAAAGGTCAAGTTCTGAGTTGGAAATTAGCTTCATTCCGATCTCTACCACTGTCACAACTGTAGGATGGACTAACTAACGGTTGTCAGTTTCCTAGATTTCTATAAGGCTGTGTATAGGGCACGCTCGTGTTGACAAAACTAGATGCTGCTTTTGGTTTCCAGTGCCAGAGATCTGAATTGGCCTTTTGGGGAATTATGCAGGTAGTATTATTGTTTTTGTCTTGCATGTGGCTAGGGGATGTCCTTCAGAAGAATTTCTAAAGCACCGAACTACAATAGTGTGAGGCATCCAGCAATTCCACATTCCGCCAGGGCTGGCTGGACCAAAACCTCCAGGATTGCCAATTATGCACATGGGGCTATACCTGAAAAGAAGCCTGCTTCCAACCTCTGGAGAGCTAGGAAGTTGCACCTCTGTGGTGGTGGACTGTTGTGGATCTGGCAACCTACAGTCACATCTTGAGGACTCTGATCTACTTAATTTCCTTTGTAAAGTCCAAGGACAATAGTGTTCTTAGTTACGTATAGTTAGAATACAAACAGGTTCCTGAATGGGTGCCCCTGGCAGGGTCACAGTGTTCAGTGAAGCACTACCCCTTTCCTCTAATGCTTTTGGGCAAATTATCTGTAACATTTTCCTACAAACTACCTGCCACTGTAGTTTTGCCCAATACCAACTTCGTCTCTTTCTCGTTTCTCTCTTTTGCCAAGCAGGAGTAATAATAATTCTTACCTCATGGGTGAGAACTAACAAGGTAACATAGGTAAAGTACTTAAAACAATGTCTGGTATATAAGTACTCAATAAATGTTAACTATTACTATTATTGTTTTTATTTTATTGGTGTTACTACTTTTTCTTTTTTTTCTTTTATTTTTTCTTTATTGTTAATTCTGAACTCCAAGAAGATCTCAGCCTGGTTTTCTAGAATCCAGAGCCTGAGGAAAAATCCTACATAATCTCGCTTTATTTGGAGAAAGAGGGTCCATTGTCAAGAAAGCAAGAATTTAAAAAACAACAACAGCAAAAAGGAAATAAAGGAGGGAAGAAAAGATTGCAAATAAAAGGGGAATGCACTAAATAGCTGTACAAACCTGCAGAGCACAATTGGTTTCTTCAAGAGACCTTATAGACTGCATCTTGAAACATTACATCAGGAGAGGAAGAGAGAACTGCTGTGTCCACTCCCTTGGTCAAGTTTGTTATACATTGTGTCAACCATCCTGGGTTATACCATCTGGCCTGTTAAACAACTGATAGGGAACACCCCAAAAGAGCAGCAGCATCAACAACAGCAACACAAGAGGCAGGATACAGGTGAGCCAGTAAGCCGGCAGTAGTTTTCCCTTTCTTGCATTCAGTCTGCAGATGCACACAGCCTTGTAAGCCAGTGTTCATGAGTGGGTGTTGAGTGAGTTACAGGGCATTTTGAGTTTCAGCAGCAAAGGGAAGCCCTGAGGTAGAAGAAAAGAGATGTACAAGGTGGAGCTAAGACTCTGGTGTGTTGTGGCTTAGAATAGAGTGACATGAGGAAACTGAATTAACTACCAATTGAGTCCTGATCTGTTAAACAAGTGACATTCTATGCAATGTCAGTCTCTCTCCTTCTGTTCCACAAAGGTGGCCAGGGTGCTCAAAGAGCCTTTCATCAGTAAAGAACAAAACCATTCCCGAGTGGCTATAAGAATGTGGTTAGTACCAGGTGATCTTCCCAGAGGAAAACAGAAGCACAAGCAGAAAGAATAACCAAGTAAATCTGGAAAGTCAAAATCAAACAAGTATACAACACACACCTGAATACTAAATGACAACCGGTTTTTATACCTTACAATAAAGGAAGAAGGGAGATATTTTCTTTCCCAGAGCTCTCTTACATCCTTGAAGAATGACTTTGAGGAAACTCATTTGCGTCAAATGCACACTTGTGGACTAATAGTTTTATTCAAAAGAATAAGGCTCTCTGACCAGACAGATTGATTTGTGTGCTCAAATTCAAGGAACACAGAACAATGATCGACAAAGACATGTAGAAAGGCAATTCTCAAATTAAAGGGATGGGAGGTAGAACAAAAAATCCAATTGGTAATCAATCTCTCCCTCTCCCTCTCTTCTCTCTCTCCCTCTGGTTCTATCTCTTTTAGGGATTTCTTCAACTGTATTTCTACATTTAAAAAATATCAGTATGCGTTTATTTTTCATGTTTAAAGTATTTCTATAATGAAGTTTATGGGAGCTTGCCACATAAGCAATCAACTCTTTCAGAGAAATTTTCTATTATCTTCTCGCACATAGCATAGTAACTGCTATGGAGATGGATCCCAGCACAACTGTTTCATTGCCCTTTAACTCCATATGTATCGATCGCTTATCACTGATCATTATCTCATACCCTGCTCTTCGCTCTTTGGAATATTTTCGTGTTTTTGATTGCTGCAAAAATTCATTTATTTGGAAACTCTATCTGTTCTCATATAAAGTCATAGATCCCTAAGCCCTCTGGAGTTTTACCACTAGTTAGATTCTATTTGCATTATATTTTCCAGAAATTCTTTAATATTTGGGCTTCTTTTTGGCACTGTTTTTGACTTTAGAGAAATATATAGTTTTCTTTTTATTTTTATACTTATCTTGTCATCTTAATAGGATTTAAGAGATAAAGGGGGCTAAATAATTGTGCTCATTAGGTATCACAAGGCAATAAATTCTGATTCATCTTTGAAATGAACAGTAAAGTCCTTTCAAATAAATATTTAATAATAAAACACATATGTTCTTTAGGAAATTTTCTAACCAAAATGAAGATGAATTTTTAATTTCTAGACTTTCTATTATATTTAACATTGACTCGTGACTAAATAAATCAAAATATTTTAGCTTTTCATTTTTTCTTCATGCACAGAGGATCGTCCTTACCAAAAGCTTCACAATCAATGAGTACAAACAGATAATGCATCATCATTAATGATCGTTATTATGTTTTCAAAGCACAGTTCAACAGCCACTTATTTCTTCATTCATATCTACACAAAAATGTACTTATAAAAAGTCCAGCTTCAATGAACTGAAATAAAAATATAGATTTAATATGAATGATAATTTTTACAAAGTCTCTTGTAACTGTACTAGGTAGGAACAAATTTCTCTTTGAATCTGTCCTTCAATAAATTGATTTACATATTGTTTAAAATCTTTTAAATAATAACTCGTTAAAATTTCTTTGGAATATTTTTAGTAGATGAAGTTGTAGTAAAATGGAATAAAATACATAAAATAAAATCTTGTATTTAAATTGAAAAACAAAACTTGACACCCTGTTGAACTGCATTGATTTTCTTTCAATATTACAGCGAGAAACTCGTGTTTTGAGAAGTTAGCTTATTATATGTTGCTTCTCATATGTTCTAGAAACTATGAAATAAAATTTAATAGAATAAAGTTGATTGTGTTTTCTGTAGGAACAATTTTGTATTTTCAGGTTGAATTCTAGACTAAGAACTCAAAATTAAATAAAACTTAACAGAGAATAATTAATAACAAATTGCTATTAATCAAGATATCACTATAACAAAAAGAAAAGGACATGTGTAATAGCACTGAAGAATCTTAAAAACATTTTGATAAGTGAATGAAGCCAGACACAAAAGACAGTGTACTATATGATTTCATGTATATGAGATTCTAAAGATGGAATTACTATAAAAAGACGGAGGTGAAAGTTATGTACATTATGATTCTAGTGGTGGTTCCATGACTGTATACATTTATAAAAGATCATTAAATTGTACACTTAAAATTTATATTATTTAAATTGCATCTCAATCAAAATGAAAAAAAAGTAGAATAATGATCTGTATTGATGATTTACAGTCGTTCTTACAATACAGATCAAAATCTTTAACATATCCTATATGGATTTGCATTATTCTTTTCATGTCATCCCTGAAATTCATCTTATTTAATGTTCCTTTGTTTTCTGTCTTGTCATACTAATGGTCTTCCTAAGTTCCCATGCTCTAGCCACCCTGCGCCTCCTTCCTTATTATAAGTAGAAATATGCTGTTACCTCTGGTTGTAAAACTCTTTCCTAACTTTTATCTGCTATACCCATCAATAACTACTTTTTCTTTAAGATAAGAACAAAAACCGCTTCCACAGGGACCTTCCCTGACCACCTATATTAGATTAGTTTCTTTATAAAAGACCCTCAAAACTCCCTCTTTTACCTCTGGAATGCTTTTCATAAGTATAAGTCATATAAATTTTGTTTCCTTCTGACAGTCCTGTATACCTTCCTGCATCCTAACATTTGCAATGATATGAGAATAGGGTTTGGTAATAGAAGGCAAGTTAATAAAAACATAAATTTCTTTAGTACGAAACCACCCAAGAGATATGCCAACAGGAGGTTAATCTTGGCTCCTTGAAAGGTTCACTCTGAGGCTATATGACAGAGAAATCCTCTCCATTCTCGCCTAACTTCTACCTTGAGGCCCCTATCTATTGGTAGAAGTGAAAATTCACATAAAAAGCTGAGGTTAAAAGAAGGGATAGAAGTTAAAGAATAGGGATAAGAAAGAAAGGGAGGATAGAGAGGGCCCACAGAAGAGAATCTTTTTCTGGCACCAATGTGTTTGTTATATGGGAGCATCCCTAGAGTCAAGAGTTAAGGCCTGCTCATTGAAGGAACTGCAGGCATGTGGTACAGGTGAATAGAATCAAATATTTGAATCTCCACCCACTTCTGATTATATCTGGAATGAATATAAGACTCATATCCAAAGGAAGAAACTTTAACATTATAAGGATTTTCTACTTCTGTTTGTAAAGCAACATTAATGTTGTGAAATGTATTATTCTGCTTTTTAATAATAAAGTTAGAACAGAGTTTAAGTGTTATTAAATACTTTTTTTGTAGAATAGGTAGATTTCTATTTATCTCCCTGAGATAGGGATTCAATCTTGTTTGCTGTGATGTCCTTCAGTCCTAGCACCTTGACCTCAATACTTACCATTAAATTAAATTATATTTTGAATGAATAGAAGGTCATTTTTAACACTGCTCAAACTTCATTTGTCTGCTCCATATCTGGTTAGACTATAAATGCTCAAAATTGTCTCACTATTGGAAATTTGAGGAATGACATGTTGAATCAAAGCAAGTCTGGTTTTAATCCAGGATGATTCAATTTTGGTTGTAATTGGACTAGTCAAAACCTGTCAACATTGATGCTTATTTAAATATTCAAGAGATCTATTACTCAAATTAAACAAATTAAGCAAATAAATGATATCTCTGGAAAAATCAGGTACAAAAATATTGCCTGAAAAGAGAAAGATGATTTACTACTTTGTGTTTTTAACTATGCAGACTGAATTGTGTGTCATGATTAATTAAGATTTTTTTTAGAAACTAATATGTAAAATATATTTTAACTAATATTTTACAGAAATTAGAAAATAAAAGAATCAGACATTTTTAAAGCTGGAATTGACAAGATCATAATTTTAAAGTTCAACATTGAAAATTTTTCTTTGTGTAGATAAAAAATGGTGGAAATAGTCAATTTACCTAATACTCTTGCTCTCCTGCAGAATATCACTGAAATGACAAGATATTTTTTAAAGAGGCGAAACAAAACAAAATGAAATGAAGAAGAAAAACCCATATAAATGATCAGAACAAACACAGAGAGAATAGGGTCAGGATATATTATGGCACTGGAAAAAACTGAATCTTAAATATGCTGTGGGATTCGTGTGGTAAGAGTGTGTTTAGTTTTGTAAGAAATTGTCAAACTGTTTTCCAAAGTAGCTGTACCATTTTGCATCCTCACCAGCAATAAATGAGAATTCATGTCGTTCCACATCCTCACTAGCATCTGGCATTATCAGTGTTCTAGATTTTAGCCATTCTAATAGACCTGTAGTGGTATCTTGTTTTAATTTGCATTTTCTTAATGACTTATGATATGGTATATCTTTTCATTTGCTCATTTGCCATCTGTATATTCTCTTCAGTGAAGTGTCTATTCAGGTCTTTTGCCCATTTTTTAAATCAGGTTGTTAATTTTCTTATTGTTAAATTTTAAATGTTATTAGTGTGTATACACACACCCACACATATACAAATATGTATACACTTTTTTAAAACAGCCTTTTATTGGATAAGTCTTTTGCAAATATTTTTTTCTCCCAGTCTATGGCATGCCATCTTATTTCCTTGAAAGTGTCTTTTGCAGAATAAAAGGTCTTGATTTAAATAAAATTCAGAGAGAGTGAGAGAGAGAAAGAGGGGTATTTGAAGAAGAGTGGTGAATGTGTTTGGCACATGGATTAGATGGAAGAAAATATATAAGAAGCTGAGTACATTTTTAGGAGATATTGTGAAAAGGAAACCTTAGCTAATAAAACTGGCTAAGAAAGATATTCAATTCCCAAGAAATTTCCCAATACCCATTCCATATGTAGCTGAGGAAGATAATAAGAAAGAGCTTGTCTAAGATTGAAGGTAAGGGCCATGAAGAACAATGGCTTGAAGACTACTCACATTCTCACAATTTCTGCCTGACAGATTTTTAAATTCTTTCTGCTGACTGCTGTGCTTCTCTCCTTCTTCCCACTTCTGAAAGTGAGTGGTTTTGTTCCTCTTCCACAATTGCATATTGTCTGTGTATATATAGTGGTGGGGTGGGGGAGATGCAAAGTAGAGCTGATAATTTGCTTTTCGTTGTTGTTCATAGATTTCTGGACTAAAAGAAGTCATATCTGTACTTCAAGTACATGATCACACGATTCTTCACTTTATGCTCAGTACTATGATTGACAGGAATTATCGAGTTTTTTCCCTTGGGATAAGGGAATGAACTTCACTCAGTGATTGCAGTATACCTCTCATTTTCTGGTTACTGAGTGGCAACACTTGTTACCGTGATCCTCCACCTGTCCCAACCTCATATGTTGAGTATATAGAGAGAGGTTAGATGTTCTTTTGGTCACAAG
>NW_006436284.1:2944569-2976219 GCF_000325575.1 Pteropus alecto
TGATACTCAAAAAGCTGTGTCTAAGGAACTATACCTGAGAAATATCATTAGCATCTAGACTAGATTTAGATAATGAGATCCTGGATCTCAGGCCTGAGTCTGGTACTGCAACTTGATGAGAATTTGGGAGTACAGGATCTTCGAAGGGGTGAACTTGGTTTGCATATATGGGAAATGTAAATAATTGTAGCCACAGGGCAAACTGGAGAGTTTAACATAATGACAGAAATTCTTTGTTACTCCTCTCTTGAGCCTGGATAGGCTTAGGATTGCTTTACTCACTAAAATATGGAGGAAATGATACTATATGACTTCTGAAACTATAATATAAAAACCACGTAGTTACTACTGTACTCTCGAGACATTTATTCCTAGTAAATCTAGATGTTATGTAAAAAGTTTAAACCATCATCCTGGAAAGGCCAAACGGAGGTGCTTTTGTTGTCAGCTCCAGCTGAGCTCCAGCCAGTAGCCAGCATCATCTTCCAGCCATGTAAATGAGCCATCTTTGATATTCTGTGTAGCTAAGGCTTTAAATGAGTCCCACCCTAGCCATTATATGCATGTAACTGCCGTGAGAAACTCCACGTCAAACATGCCCAACAGAGACCTTCCTGAATCTGACCCACAAAATCATGGTAACATTAAAAAAATGGGTGTTTTAAGCCACTATGCTTAGAACAATTTGTTATACGACAATAGTATCCAGAAAATCTCAACACAGCAGCCAAAATGATATTTTTTACAAATTAAGTGAGACCATGTTACATCTATACTGGAAGACCCTGCAATGAAGTGGCTTCCCTTTTCACCAGAATAAATGTCAAAACCGTCATCTGATGGGCTCCATTCTCTGACCTCCTTACCTCCTCTATTCCCTGAGCTCACACGCCTACAGCAGTACTAGCCTCCTTACTATTCACATATCCTGCCCCAGATACTCCCATTTAAGGACCTTTTCCACAGTTGCTCCTTCTTGGAACCTGCTGTATCCAGATGTTCACTTGGCTAGCTCCTTCATATCCTTTGGTTTATGAAAATCTCACCTTTTAATGAGGCCTACCCTGAGCCTCACCTTCCCTATCTGTGGCTCTCCTGATCCTCCAACTGTACTCTCTTTACTCTAATTTTATAGTACTTGCCACCTTCTAACATAGATAATTATAGGTATCATTCATTTTCAATCTTCTTACTAAAATATAACACCAATGAAGGGAGAGGTATGTGTGCATGTGTGCATATATATTTTTCCACTTTACATCCCAAATGGCTATAACAATGCATGCCTGGAACATATAAATGGCTTAATAAATATTTTTTAAAGCATGAATTAAGGATATTGAACGAATTTTTAACAGGAAAATGTATTTGAAGGTTCACATTTCTTCAGTTTAACCTGTTTATGTTTTTCTCTAAATTTTCTCTGATGCTTTAAATTTTAAAGTTTATTTAATAAATTTTTATGTTGCTAACTTGTCATAGCAAGAGTATATTAGTTTTTAAATAAATATGCAATGAATGTTATTTTGCTTAAAAAAAAAAAAAAGAAAAGAAAAGAGATACTCAAGCCCCAAGATGAGTAATTTTTCAAGGTTTTATTTAATACACACTTAAATGATGCTATTTCACCTTTGAACATTCTGGTGTTAAAGCCTGTGTCCTCATATTTTGATAAACTGAGGGAAATAATTGTCCAAATTTAGATTTTGGATTTTTTCTAGGGCATTATTAATCTGCCATAAATAATAAAATTCCAAAGTAATACTGATGTACTGACCTCATCTCACTCCATTGTTATACCCATGATGCAATTTTAAGCTACAATTCTTTTCAGTCACAGCAATGCTCCCCAAGGAGTATCTTTACAGACAATTCTTTTTTAATGTTTATTTAAAATAATCAGTAACTGACATTTTTTGGTCATTTACCCAGTTAAATTCTAATGGCTGTGTATGAAAATATTTTTAATCAACCATAATAAAAAGTCTTTGCATTCTACACAATTTATTTGCTGGCCTCACACACACACACACAACATTGTAAATGTAACTTTCAAAACTTTCTGAAATATTTTCAGTTTTAAACTTATTTTGAAATGTGTGATATGTATATGAATGTTACTTAGCAAATTATGGGTGCTGGTAGTATGAGTTGAAACTAATGCTTCACTCTGTAAAATAGAAGCATCTATCAGATATCTGAGAGAGCTCCCATTGAGAAGATCCACCTATCCTAAGAGTTCAAAGGATATCCATTCTTAATTGAATGACATAAAAAAACATTGTAAAAATATCTCGTCAAGCAGCATTTTTGTGCTATGTAACTTTTTAATCAAACTGTAATATTAATGCTATTAATGCATCTGCAAAGACATACAGAGGTCAAGGATGATGAGAGGGAGAGAAATAGATAAAGAAAGAGAATGTGTGTTAATATATTTTCTGGGAGTTTGGAAAGATGATATGACTGCATTTAGTAAACTATATTAATATTAATATTATATTTATAGGCATATAATTTAATTTTAAAACAATTCCTTGAATATAAGTAATTAAAAATACTACCTGAACAGGAGTACACCAAGAACAAAATATAAGACTTTAATTAATAGTTTTAAAAATATAAAAATGTGTATGTAAAGACATTAAATTGATATATTGAGGAAGAGATTTGGTCAGTAGTGTATATATTGGCATTGTTATGTTTCCTAGTTTATTTTTTGACTCAAATTCTTTAATACTATAACGATAATATATGTCATTGAGAATGAGTCTATTTATCAAAATGATTAGAATTAACATTTGTTGTAGGCATATAATATATATCCACATTTGGCTAGATACCTAAATCATTCTCTATTCCTCAAAAATATATACATGTATACAAACGCTGGTACACACACAGTTATATACAAACACATTCTAACCTCACTTTACTCAAAGAAAAGTATAAGTTACAAGTGTTTGGCTTGTGTTAAGATAGTTTGTTGATTATTTCAACCTAAATGGAACAACACTTTCCTTTAACTTAAAAATCTTTATGCTTATAGGCATTAATTCTAAAATATGTTGATAACTCTTTAAATATAAATGTAGTTGCAGGATTTCCCTTGAGTTAAAAAATCTCTAATATAAATTTTATATTCATACTTGTATATTTTAATATTGAAAGTAACAAAAAACTATCATTTTTATTAAATGCATGATGTGGCCTAGAGTTAGCTTTTCTGAATATCTAACTTTCCGTTGTAAAGAAGAGACACCTTATTTTTGTCTTTGATCAAAAATTTCAAGCTCTATAATTTTCTTGTTGTTCATAGAAACAAAGCAAGCCGAGCTTATACGGCAAGTGTATTCTGAAAGCTACAAATATTTGCTATTCAGAAAACCTCAATGAGGGTTTAGTTATTTAAAACTAAAGAAAGAAAATTACTATTAATAATTGGTTTCAGCTAATGAAATGTTTTTATGCAAATAGGTGAACCCTAAATATGACCTGGAAACAAAAGACTGCTTAACAGTTACTATTAAGCAATACATTAGTAGATCAATTAAACAGAACTTCTTGTTAATGAATGTGCTGTACCCTTGTTGCCATAGAAACCTGGAAAGAAAAAGCTTCAGGATGCTAATAGCATGAGAAACACAACAAAATGTTTGTAAACATACACCTTGAAATGTGTATGATCAGTTAAGTAATAAAAGGGCGATGCAAAGAATTTCCCAGTATAAGAGGAAGGACACAATTCAGAATTCAAGGTATTACATTTTTTTTCATTATGCAGATCAGCCAAGAAGCTGCCAACATCATTATGGGTCACACTCACATGCATTAGCTGATATAAAGAAACAATCTGTTTTCAGGATTTGAAAAAAATTATATCTGAAATCATCTAACATTAAGGGCCAGTAAAAAAATCTATGTACGTTATTTTTCAGAATGAAAATGAAGCCAAGATAGGGTTAAAAATAAAAAAATTTAAATTACTAGGCCCATAACATTTTCACCCAAAGATATAATCTGTATAAGCCATTTTTCCCCTTTTTATTTTTCTTCCTCTAATTCTCTTGTTTGAAACCTATTTTACCCTTTTGTTTTGGTGCATGCATTAATAATATTTGATTTGGCTTAAACAATTTCTAACAAACTGAAATGTCTGAAGCTCTATAGACAAATACTGTTATTAATGCAAGTACAATTACTGAATTGAACAAGAAAAATAATTTGGGCCACTTTAGGTTCCTGACTTCCAATGATAATTACTCCAATTTGGGTTATACTTTAAAGAGAAACAAAGCAGCTAAATAGCAATTCTATTCAGCACAGAATTAATTTCTTTCCTATTCACTATTATGACAGAGTATTGGATTCTTTAAGAATCGAATAAATCAGAAATTCCACAACCATTTTGTACCGAGTTTCATTCATAATTATTGAGATAGCAGTTGTGACAAAGACAACATTCTAGTGTAAGTGAAAAGAAAGATAAGATAAAGAGCTTAGCATTGCCCAAGGACATGAGGTTTGTGTCCTGTGCTCAGGAACCTACAAGTCTGACAGAGTGGGATTCTCTCTGTACAGTGGGTCCTGGCCACTCCCTGATTGGAGAGGAACAAAAGACCTTTCTGTGTCCTACTCCATTGTGTTCACTCAACCTGATCTAATTACCCCAGCATAGTTGAGTTTTTGCTAATTGCATGAGTGTGGCTGATGTGTTTGCTGCTTCACAGAATATTGATCAAAGGTGTATGTTCCAATGATACATTTCCTTAAAGAAAATCATGATATTTCCCCATAATCTTGTCTTGGGACATACGCAGGGTATTATATGTACTGTGTACAATTGTCATAAAGTCTATATTTTCTTTCTGACCCCATATTTATTCAGGGTCTATCCTCTGAATACTTGATTAGAAATTGGAACTATTTTATAATCATCATCTATTATCTGATCATCCAGGTATTATAAATTGGGAATTAATCTTTCAAAGGTCTGAGGGCAATAAATTACGACAAACTTCACATTAAGCATATTCGATTGAACAGCACAGTAGCACTGCCAAGTGTATTACTCTTTAAAATAGTCATCTACCAAATAATCAAAATTTTAAAACATGTAACTTTTGTTATATTTGCTTTAAATCTTTATTTTTATACAAGAAAGAAATAAACCACCTTATAATTAAATTCCTTTTATCTTTCTTAGGTTTAAACATTTCTTCTATCCCCAAAAGCGGCCATGATCTTGAATTTGGTTTGTAACAATTCAAAGCAAAAGTTTTACATGAAAATACTCATAAATAACTCGAGAGTGTTTTGTGTGCTAGCTATTGATGCCAAATAGTGTTTTATTGTTTTAAAATCTTTTCGTGTTAAAATGTAGTAATCTAATTATGTCATTCTAACAAGATATTTCTGAACATGACATATAAAATTTTATTTATCTCTTAGCCTATTAATAAATATTTAGATAACTTTTAGTTTTTTCCTTATGCAAAAATTACATCTGCACAGAACATCTGCAGATGTCATCTAGTGGCCTGAGATATAGGTTAACTGGGTAATACAATCTGGGAGTGAAATTGTTGGGTTCATATAATTCGACCTTCCATAATATTATAAAATCAATATTAAAATGTTTTTTTAACCAATTTTCATCTCCACTATCAGTGAATGAGAAATCAAGTTCTAGCCTCTTGCTTCAATAATATATGCATGTACACATACTCACAGATTTTTATTTTTAGACTTTTAATTTTTGCAAATCTGTTGGTTGAAAACATGATATGATTAGTTGTTTTCACTTGTATTTTTGTGATTGCTGATGAGATCAATTGTCTTTACCTGTTTTTTGGCCATTAGGTCTTCCTCTTCTGTTTATTCTTTTACTTTGACCAGGTTCCTATTTACTGGATTGTCTGTAATCTTTTTCATTTTGATTTATAGGAGCTCTTTATATATTTTAGAAACTTACATTTGTACATTATATATGTGTTAAATGTCTTTTAACATCCTTGATTTTAAACTTTACTTATAGTGTATTTTATGATGCCAAACTTTTAAATATTGATGTAGTCAATTTATCATTTTTTTCTTTATGATAGTTTATTATTTATTTGAGAAATCCATCCCATTGAAATAGTAAAACACTCTTTTATATTTCTATCTAAGAGTTTGAAGTTTTATTTGTTATTTAGGCCTCCAATACCTGTAGAATCAAGATGCATGGTTGGAGCTAGGGATCTAATTTTACTTTTTATACCATATGGAGAGGTAATCCTAACAACACATCTGGAATAGATCATTTGCTTCCAATTGATTGGTAAGCCACCTGTATTTATACTACATTTCCAGATACAATTGGATTGATAACTGATTTCTCTGTTCTGCGCTATTAAATTATATATTTATTTCTATACTGATATCACACCATTTCAGTGCTGTAATTTCATCATAATTTTACTATAAAATGAATTAAGTTCTACCTGTTGCTTTTCTTCTTCAACATTGTTTTCATTATTCTTGAATCCTGATTTTTTCATCAGTTTTTCAATTTCCAGAAAAAATTCCTTTTGAGACTTTAGTGGATTGAATTAAAATTATAGATAAATTTGTGAAGACTCAACATTTTTATGTCATCCACGAATATTGTAAATTCCTCCATTTATACACATCATCTTTTAGGTACTTACACGTTTTTCCCCATAAAGTTCTCACACATATTCAATTATATTTATTCATAGTAACCGTAACCTATTTTTGGACACAAAACCTTTACTTGTTATATTTTCTAATTGAAGATAATTATAAGAATCGCTTAACTTTTGTGTATTATGTCATATTACCTTACACGATAACTTTGTGTTTTTAGATTCTTAGATTTTCTGTGTAGATAATCATATCATATTAAAATAATTTTGTCTCTTTTTTCCCATGTCTTATACTTCTGATTTCTTTATTTTGTTTTGTAGAATTGGCAAGCACCTTCAATGAATGTCAAATACTTACATTGATAGCCGACATCCTTATCTGGATCCTGATTGAATAGGAATGCTTCTAAAAGTTAAATAGTTAAGCACTATTCTTGTTGTATGTTTTAGGCATATGATGCTACTAGATAAAATTTATTCCTAGTATGCATTTGCTAAGATCTTTTATGAATGTTTGTTAAATTTGAATGTTTTTCTGCATCAGAAATAATACATTTTTTCTCCTTTAAGTTGTCAAGCTAGTATATTCCACTAATAGATTTTTTGATCTGTTAGGTTATAAGGTTTTATTGAACCTTTACATTTACAGCCATTTACAGCCATTGCCTTTTGAAAACTTGCTTTATTGCCATCCGAACTATTAATTCCTTCTAAAATTTCTATTAAAGATTTTAGAGTTTCTTAGTGTAATTTCCAGGTCTCTTAATTTCTCTTTTATATTTTCCATTTGATAGCTGTCCATGCTGCTTTCTCCATTCTATTGTTTATTCTATTTACAGAGTGTTTTACTATAACTTTGCTAAAATTTTTTGACATGTTTTGAGTTTTATCAAAATATATATGAATAAGTTCAATTGATCATGTCATAGCTTTCATAATTTTCTAATTTCTAGATTTCCGATAATTTTTTTATATCGACCTATTCTTGATTGAAATTTTGCCATGTTTTGTTTCCTGTTCATTTTCATTGCTTCTTATCCAGTTTTAAAGATTAAAAACATCCTTTTAATAGTGCTCTATTACTTCCTCTTCCTGGAAGTAAATTATTACATTTGTTAGATTGTTGGCTTACATAATATTTTTTTCTTGTAGTTTTCAAGATTGAATTGACAAATAAGTTTTGTTTTTGTCTGTTGGCAACTTTTTTTCTCATCTTAAACTTGTCCTTCTGGACTTAACAATTTTGATTATCTTCTCCCTGTCACCCTTCAGCACCATAAACTTCCAATGTACTCAGGAATCACATTTGTGAGTCTTCAGTTTTCTTTCTTGTAGGTTATCCTGGAATAAAAAATATTATTAGGTCATTAATTGGCAATTTGGGGGTCCTTTGTGGGTATTGCAAATCCAGGTGTTGACACATCAGATAGTTTGTCCCAGTTTAAAGCTATGAGGCCATTTTTGCTCCTTCTAGCCTTCTAAGTCAAGAAGCCAGTTCTTGACTAAGTCAAGAAGCCAGTTCTTGACTTAGCCAGTTCCTGAGCTGAGCTCCAGATAGTGGTCATAGGCTGTTTTTGGTGTTTATTACAATTGAAAGCTCTTCTTCTGAGTCCCTAGTTTGATGCATTAAGCCTGACTTCCTGCAGACATGGAAGTACTTAGGAGGTGAACTTCTCATCACTTCAACTCCTGCTTATACCATGCATGTGACTTCAATTTTTAAAACATGATAAATATTATCATGTTTTTAGAATAGATTTGTGCTTTTGAATTTTAGGTTTTCTATTTTATCTGATATTGGTATATATTTGAGTAGGTATTCCAAAATGAACAGACAGCATCAGATGGTTTAAAAAGTTCATGTTATTTTTAATCCCCAAAATTGTATACTTTAAACAACAAAAATGTAGTTTATCTTCATTTGGGGTGTGTGGCTGTTAGCTTCATTGAAATCTGGAGGATATAAAACTTTTTAGTAGCTATATAATTATGATCATTTTCTAGAAGAAATTACTTGGAGAATGTAAGTAGTAAACTTCAGGGAATTATTTGTATTTGTTCTCCACAAGACAAAGCATTCGGAGCAGCTGTCTAACAAAGCCTTGTTGAGAATTGTTCATTCTAGTGAAATGTTAAGTAGATATAATGACCTTCTTAGAGCCACATGTGGAAATGGCATGTATTGTTTTTGTTTATATTCCATTTTTAGGAACTGAATGGCATGGTCTCAAGTTAGCTGTAAGAGAAGCAGAAAAACATAAACTTTCAATGTGCTCAGGAATCATGTTTGTGAGTCTTCAGTTTTCTTTCTTGTAGGTAGTCCTGGAATAACAAATATTATTAAAGGGGAAAATGAGATAGATGTGTGAAGGGATATATGAATAAGCCTATTTTTATGACAGGAAGAATTAGTTTTTTCCCCACCTTCAAAAAGCAATAAATGCAAGTATATTGTATTTGTTTTCTATTGCTATATAATGAATTACCACCAATTTAGTAGCTTAAAATGACACCCATTTATTAGATCACATTCCTGTAAATCAGAAGTCTGGGCCCACTTGGTTGGGCCTATGCTGAGATATCACAAGGCAGAAATCAAGGTATTGGCTAGGCTCTTAACTGGAGGCTCTGGGAAAGAATCTACTTCCACATTTACTAAATTTGTTGGAATAATCCAGTTCTTTGGGGTTTTAGGTCTCAAGTCCCTGGTTCCTTTCTAGATGTGAGGTAGAGGCAATTCTCTTCTATTGGAGGTTGTTCAAATTCTTTTCCATACGGCTTTTTCCATCTTCAAAACCAGCAACAGCTTGTTGAGTCCTTCTCTCTTCAAATCTTTCTGCCTTTCCTTTCTACTTTCCTCTTTTTCTTTTAAGGCCTCAAATGATTAGGTCAGGTCCACACAGAAAAATTTCCTATCTTCCTAAGGTCAACTGGGCTAAATAACATAACATAATCATGAAAAAGATATCTCATTGTATTAATAGGTTCCAGGCATTAGGTGGCATGACACTAGGGAAGAGTGATTTCAACATTTTGCCTATAACGTATATTTTTAAAAAATTATTTTAAATTCATGAGGAAGAGAGCAATAATTCTGACCCAAAATAATATTGAAGTACAATTTTGAAGTGAATGTGAATATAGTTTCTTTTTTTCCAAAAAACGCCAAAAACCAGTGTTTTGATTTGCTTCTATTCTCTGTACTGAACTGTCATTTTATTTATATAGAAACCTCACTTTATTTCGTGATTAACTACTCTCATCACAAGTACTGGAATATAGTATTTTCTCAGTAGGAGATAAGTGTAACACTTGAGAATACTTGGATGTTTCCTCCTGTGCAGTCAGGGCTTAGAATAAGAGGTAGAGAGACTTACTGGTAACTCTGAAGCTACAAAGGCTAGATATTGTCTTTTATATTCTAGAACCACAATAAAGGAAAGAGTCTTGAACATGTAAGACCCCCATAAATGATTGAATGTGCTGGTTGTTTATGATGAAAAAGCATTCGTTCTCTTTAAGTTCTGAACATGGAACTATGAAGATCAAGGAAGATATGGACTGAATTGTCACTCCCAAGCACACAGTTGGCATTTACATATGAGAAAATACATATAATAATGGTATCCAGGTATTTTTTGTAAGCTAAAGTAATATGGTCTAATATTAGCTGGAACAACTTCAAAAGTTAACAGAAATATCAGCAAATATATATAGACGTTTTTTGATTTTTACACATATAATTATGAAATCTGTCATACCTTGAACTCCTGGGTGACAGAAAAGAAAAGAAAAAAATAGCTTTATAGTAGTTATATATCAATTTTTAGTACTAACCAGCATGCTTTCTCTATATATACATCATCCACTTTGTGTAAGTTCTATGATATCTAGAAGTTTCTGAGGCTCTTTTCCTTATCACATTTAGCTGTAGTGTGAACAAGAAATACAAAATTATTTTAAGGGCAATATAAAAAACATTAATTACCATTAAAATTATACAATACTACTAAAAAGTATAAGGTCTACCTGTGTAAAATACTAAGTTTGTGGTGAAAATACTAGGACTTAGGTATTCAAAGGCATCTTCTTCAAATAATTATCTAAGATTGTTATCCATAGAGTTATCCTTATTAATGTTGCAATTAATATACTTTTGTAAAATTACAATTAAGCAAAATACTTTTGTAGCAAATTCATTCAATTGATACTTATTTATTGCCAATTGTGTGGTACATTTTATTTTATTTTATTATTTTATTTCATTTTATTTATTTATTTTATTTATTTTATTTTATTTTGTTATTTTAATTTTATGCTGTTGGATGGGTTGATGTTTTTCTCCAGGCCCCAAAGGTATTTGTGTTAAACATTTTCACTGGTAGCAATTTTTTCCTTTGAGAATTTATTTAAGTAATTACACATTTTTAATTTGGCTTGCTCTTAAGCTTGATTTCTAAGGTGGATGAAAAAGATATTCTTGGTCTCAAATATTGTATTAATATCTTCTTCTTGTCCAAAGTAACTTCCAGATCATTTAGCTTCCAGCTTTGTATAAAATCCACATCCCTTTGAAATTCATGTTTCCTGGCTAACCCAACCACTACTTCCTATTCTGCCTCTACACTCTCCAGAACTTACTAGTTGCATGATTTTGGACAAGTTAATATTTCTAAGCTTCATTTTACTAATTGCACCTACCACATTAGTTTTGTTTGTTTGTTTGTTTTCTGGACAATGTTTCTTTTTTTTTTCAGGATCCAAAATTAAGATAAATAGTACTAATATATTTTTCAGTTTCATCATGGAGTCCATTCATGTGCTAGCCTGTATCTGTGAACTACTGCATTTATATTCCTTATAGGAAGTGCATTTGAGTTTTAAACAACAGACTTATAAATAAATGTTTATTTTACAATAGTTTAATGAGTAAAATATTTTTTCCTGGATCTATATCAGATTAAATACCAGCATCTCTTGAAAGAAACTTTTATAAAGTTAAGAAAATTCCATTATTTATCAGAAACTCATTACTTTAGTTTAAGGTTCTAGGTGCACAGCAAGAAAGTCAATTAGCTCCACAAAGAAATCACTACCTGTCCTTATTAAAGAATAAGCAGTCTTTGCAAAAGAAAAATATGAGCTGTAGTGTTTCTCCATTTAACATGAATAAGAAACCATGGAGGTAAAATGAAATAGCAGAAAAGGCAAGTCCTTGGGGGAAAATAATAACCCAACTCTTTGAAAAAAAATTAATTAAGGTCCTGGTTATTTTTTGATTCTAACAGCTGATTCTTTCATTCTCTTGTTTATCAAGCTTTTACTATAAAACTTTCTGCTTCCTTTGGATTCTTAAGTTTCAACTTGATCTGTGCAGAGGATAATAGTTTCAGGTTTTCAAAGACTATATTCATCATCACAAATTTTATTCAACCTCTCAGAAAACAATAAATGCATGAAAGTGTCTATAATTCCTTCAAAATATATTTTAACCTTCTTAGTCTTTCAATAATGAGTCCTGAAGTGAGCCACTTTAATAATCCAGATATGATGCTATGAACTTTGCAGACTGAAGCAGAGGGAGTTTTTTCAGAAAACAGCAATAGATATGTTCTCCTCAATTATCACACATGAACAGCTATAGAATACAGAAGAAAAATCCTGCTACTATGAAAATAACTGTGATAGTTTTCCAATGTTTTCAACATGGCAGAAGTCCCAGTGAAATGCCACACTATTCTGTTGCACATCTGTTCCCTTAGATACCAAAAAAGGAATACTCAGACTTTCTCGTATAGTCAAATACATAAAAAAACTCTGTATCCTCTTTTTCAACTCTTCAGGGAGACTAATTTCTTAACACTGAAAACTATAAAGAAGGGTGTATAATTTCCTTTCAGTTTTACATCAACATTTAATATCCTCTAGGCAACTTAAAGTAAAATCTCTGCTCTAACATAGGTCTGCAAGCATTTGCATTCACTTCCCTCTCTTGAAACAGACAACAGCAAAAGCAACAAGTGGTATATGGGAAAAAGCTTCCCCCATTTTTTGATTGAACATGAAAAATATCCATTATACTAAATGCCAAACAGGGAAGGGAGACTGACCCAAACTGGGAAGTCTAACCCTGAATAAATGAAAATGACGAGGGACACAAGCAGACTTTCTGAGCAGTAGAGGTACTTGTTCTGAAAAGCATATCAAGTGATACATTTATTAAAATTATAAGATACATGGGCATGAGAAATTACAGTCGATCTTAGCCAAAAGGCCAAGAAGTGATGGGAGAAGCTATGAAAGTCTATTTAAAGGTCCAGCTGCACATTTCAGAACAGGAAGGAAGATCTGAAGGAGAAAGCACTTTGTCTTGTCATTTGTACAGCCTATGAGCCAACATGCTGCTAATAAAAACCTTAGAAGTGCAACAGAGTGAAGGAGGGAAGAGAGAAAGCAGCCTATGATAAAGGGATTCAATGTGAGACATGTGAATCACCAATTTTAAGAGTTAAATTCCAACTTCGAATACCATGTCTAATAGCCCTGAATCTTTTATGTTTTAGTGAACAGTTCAGAAAGAAGCACCTCAAATTTACATTCTTCACCCTGATGCCATCTTGTCCTAACTATATATTCCTGTAGGGCTTAATGTTATCACCATACTTCCTAGTCATCAAAGCCTGAAAACTCTGAGTTATCTCTGACTCCTTTTTTTTCTCTTGCTCCTTCAAGTTAATCACCCACTAAATGCTGTTATTTTATCTGCCACTATGTCTGTCATTCTTCTTGTTTCTTTCTTTTCTTTCCCATAGCACTTAATTATTTCTTAGTCTATATCTGTAAGCTTCTTGCCTCCATTATCTCCTCTACTTAATCCATTCTGCATAGTGTCACTCAATTTGAATTCCTAAAACATTGTTCTAATATGTTTCTCTCCCTCTCAAGAACTTCTCTTAGGCTACATTAAAAACAAAACAAAACATTTAACTTGCTATCCAAAGATCAAGCATTTGAAATTTCTAGATCATCTACTTCAATCTGTTCAGATCTTCACCTAGGAAAAAACTTTGTATGGAAGATCTTTCAGGTTTCCTTTTTCTTTTTCTTTTTAAATTAAGCTTTTTGGGGTAACATTGGTTAATACAATCATATAATTTTCAAGTGTACATTATCATTTGACATCTGTATATTTTATTGTGTGTTCACCACTCAAAGTCCAGTTTCCTTCAGCTGCTATATATTTGATCCCCTTTACCCACTTCACTCTCCCCCTACTCCCCTATATTTGACCCCTTTACCCCATCTACCTCGCTCCTTCTTCCTCATCCCCACTACTACCACTAGTCTACTGTCCATGTCCATGAGTCTCTGTTTGTTTGTCCTGCTCATTTGTTGCTTTTAGGTTTATATCTATATAAAAGTGATATCATGTGATTTTCGACTTTTTCTGTCTGGCTTATTTCACTTAGCATGATTATCTCAAGGTCCATCCATGTTGTGGCAAATGGCAGTATTTCATCTCTTCTTATGGTGGCCAGGATGTGGAAGCAACCGAAGTGTCCTATGATAGATGATTGACTAAAGAAGCTGTGGTACATATGTACAATGGAATATTACTCAGCCATAACATTTTCTTTTTTAAGGTCTATTATTTTTTTCTGATGCCCTCCCCAAATCTTTGCATCCATATCGTGTTTTCCTTCTTTGAGTTCCAAAAGAATGTTTTGTTTGATATTATTTATTCAACAGCTATAATGGACTTCATTTGAAAATAAAGCCTTTATTAAGGGTCTAATATAATTGGCATTATATAAAGAATAAATGTAAATAACATAACATACCTGCTCTTTTGAAAATCACTCTTTAGAGTGCAAATAGAAGTGCAACAGGCAAATAATCTAGTCATTAAAATTTAATGTTTTTTGTGTATTTATATGTACATCTGTATTTATGTAAATGAGTATCAAAATATACTTTAAGTCTATTCAAGGCAGAAACAACACATATTAATAATTGTGGTGGATAATGATGATGATGATGACAATAATGACATATTTTAGATTAACTTAAAAAATTAATATCATCTATAAAGTTTTGTGCTAGGTAGCTTAATTGAGCTATAGCAAAAGGACACAGTGTCAGTGTGTGTACTTTTGAGGTCTTAATGTAACAAAATTCCATCTGATCACTTTGTAAGTTACACAATGTCTAATCTTCATGTTGTATGCTTGAAACTGATTAATATTGTATGACAACTGTATTTGAAAAAAAAAAGCCTAATAAAAAAGAAATTCTGTTTGAGACTCTCTTTTAGTTTACTTTTAATTGCACAGCACAAGGGTTCAGGGAGAGAGAGAGGAAAAAGAGAATTAAAGAGGAAGAGAGAATAATAACTAAACGCTTTCTTATGCAGATTGTGGACCAGGGGACACCCTTGACACACCTGTAAGAAGATGATATCTAGGATGAAAAACTTCTGCATCTTCTTCTTTCTCTAGGAAATACATTCTAAGCCATCATTTTCAAAGTTTACCTTGTGAGCCAAAAAATTCCCTCTAGGAGGTGACTAGGAAGCCCAGTTGATTTAGAAGGAAGCTCAGGCTGTCACTGAGATGGTGCTTGTCAGCTCCATCAGGTCAGTCACACACTTGACCTCTCCGAGTCATGTTCTTGGTGCAGATTTACCCTACATTTGATTTTTCCTCATTTCACTAGCCTCTCAATTATCCTTAGGGTGATTGCTCCAGATCCAGAAAGCCCAGGAGACTCAGGCTGCTATGGTGGTTAAACAATTCTAGTTATATATTAGTTATTGGAAAAAGAACATATGCCACCAGAAGATTCTCAAAAAGAAAAGATATACTTTGGCTTAACAGAGGGCTGAGGCTGTCTTCCTGATAACCATATTCTGTTTCTTTTCCACACACATCTCTTAGACAGCAGATTCGCTTTTGTGACTTCTCTTTCCTTCCGTGCTACATGTGCTTTCACTACACTTCTGTGTGGAAGACAGCGACAGAGACCATAACTTAATGCAGGTTTTGTGCCTATTACCTCAGGAAGAAAAACAGAATATGGCAGTCCCTCAAGAGACTCCAAGTGTCGCATGTCGAAATTTATCAGAGCCCTAGTTTTCTTCATGTCATGGTAAAGTGCCAGCTCAGCTCTAGTTCAGTTCTCTTGGGTTCAGAACCAATTGGCAAGGGATACATTTTAAAACTCAGGAATGCATTTCTTGTATGCCTTTGCAATTTTATCTTTTATGTATGTTTTATTCACCTGTCAAATAACTCTTTTTATATGCATATATCTCATGCAAGTGTTATTTATTTCCATATGCTCCCAAATTAACAGATTTGCTCTACACAAACACAGAGAAATTCACTAAATGAAAACATCCCTTTTTGCTATATAAACCTGTTAATATGTGTTTTTCTGTTTGCTTTTTAATAAATCTTTCAGGCATTAAGACAAACGACTTACATATGTACAAGAATGTTTTGTAGAAATCTTCTCAATGTAAAATATTATTATGTTTTCAATGACTTTCTAAACTCCTCATCAGAATAAACAGATGGATAGGTGATAATGATAGAGAGATAGATGATAAGGTAGATAGGTAGATAGATGATAGATAGATAGATAGATAGATAGATAGATAGATAGATAGATAGATGATAGATAGAAAGATAGATAGAAAGATAGATAGATAGATAGATAGATAGATAGATAGATAGATAGACAGACAGACAGACAGACAGACAGACAAACAGATGGACAGGGAGAAGAAGAGGGGGAGAAAATTTATACATTGTGAGAGAGAATGAAAATGAGAGAGGAAGCAAATATGGCAGGATGTTAATAAAAGTTGAATCCAGATAATGAGTATACAGTATTTATCTTACTCTTTTCCCCTGTGGGTTTGGAATTTTCTAAATAAAAAGTAGGAAAGAACATAAGACTCCATGTAAATACAGCATCACTTTGAAGAACATCAAAAGATCTTAAAATTTTAAAGAACAGAAAAGACCCCAAATATATAGAATTGAGCTTTTCTATCTACCTTAGATTGGATTCAATGTCTTCTGGAGATTTACTATGGTTCTAGGGACTTTCACATAACTGGAAACTACAAATATGGACAAAGAGTCAGAATGTCACTAGGTAATGAGATCAGGCAAAGGTATTGCAAAGAATAATTTAAGTCAGAAAAAGCTTTGGCTTCTATTTGGTTTGGCTTCTATTTGACAGAAATATAGAAAAATAAAAGTTTTATAAAGGCTGGCCAACCACAAAGCACAGGAGAAAGAAAATAAAAATTAGCGTCCACTTAAACTAGCATATTGTTAAACTATCCCTTTTTCAAAATTGTAAGTAGGAAGGAGGGATTCATGGGGGTGGGTAAAATGAAGGCTGTAAAAAAAAATTAGTCAAATATTAAAGAGTCCTTCGCAAGAATAAAATAAAAGAGGGGGCATTGTGTTCTTAAATCAAATGGACAATCAATCAATGCTGTCAAATCCAACCCAGTAACAGCTACTATTCCCTCAGGAGAGTGTCAAAAAATGGAAGTTCTTGTCACTCTTGTGTATGAAATTTGGGTTTTCCTTTAATGGCTAGATTTGAGCTGCTCTCAGAATAAGTAAAGAGTGTTGGAGTAATAGCACAATTCTATGTTCTGGGAATCACTTTGCTCCTCTGCAAAAATGAGAAAGTGTTCTAGTATATAAACCAGCAAACTTGCACTGGGTTGACTGTGCCAATAAAATCCAATTGCACAAAGGCTTCAAAGCTAAATTACTGTAGCAGGAGCTCTAAAAACTACTGTGCGGCTGCACCAAGGGTAGAGATTTGAATTAGGAAAGACACGAAGAATTAAATTTATTTCTGAAACAATCCAATAAGCATATCTTGAGAGTCTAATATGTTTTAGGAGCTGCTCTAGATGCTGAGGGTATCATAATATAGAGGGCAAGTCTGATGAATAGAGATGGTGGTGAGTCAGTTATATATAAATTTCAAAATTTAACAGAAGCTTCTGCTGGTTCATGGTCTCTCCGATGAGGTTCCCACATATATGCAAATGGTTCTGTCAGACATACGTATCCAGTTGGCTTCTATCTAAACAGGGGCTATTATTGATAATATCTTTGAGAAATTCTGAAGGACCTAAATTGAATCCGAACCCTCCAGGAACCCCCTGGAATAGATTAGAACCTCCAGATAAGACTCAGTAACTGACACAAAGATCAAGACTTCATTTAATTTAGAAATTTACATCTGCTCAGGGTAGTCATTTTGCAGGTATTCCCTAATTCCCAATCTGTCTGAAGATTCATTTAACTGCAGAGTAATAGGCAAAATCCCCTCAATTTTATGGTAGTGTTTTTTTTTTTTTTTTTAACAATGGTCACAGGGTACTAACTTGGGTTATTTTCCCCACTATTCTTTTCCCCTGATTTTTTTTTTTTCATCTTTGTCCAGGCAGCAGGTAAGCATTACGTGTTCTTTGGTAAAAGGATGTGATACTATAATGTTTGCTCTTCTCTGAGAATTAGCATTTATAGCATTTTATTAAGGATTTGCCTCACTGTGAGAGATCTCACACAGTTTTTATCCATCTTTTTTATCCACTTTCCCTTACTCCATCCTCAAACCTAAAGAACAAAGACATAGTAAATTCCAAACTACAAAGTTCAAAGGGCATCTAAGTTGTAGTGAGTGAAAAAAAAAAAATGATTGAGAAGAACATGTACACCAGTAAAACTAAGGTTTTTTCTCTCCTCGAATACGTCAATGTACAAAATAGGTGGGAACGAAAAAAGAAATAGAGCTTTGGTGTTGCTGAATGTAAGAGTGCATCAGTCATTCCCTTTTCAGTCCACATGCAGGTCTGTTTAAGAGGCTGGGAAGACCTGAGAGGAGTTGGAGAGATAGGTACACACACGCAACACACACACACGCAACACACACACACACACACACACACACATTTTTATTATGTAAGAAAAGAAAGATTGGATAAACTATAACAAAGTTTAGTCATCTCTGGAATAATTGATGTAAAATTTCTACATATACCACAATCTATGAGCCAACACTTAGTACTACTCAGTTGGGACTCCTGAATGTTTTGTTTGATCTTCTAGGTCCTACAGACCTGCATGTGATATAGACTACAGTGTTTTCTGTCCACAAACATACTTTTAAAAAATGTCTATGAGTAAAAAGGAATTGTCTATAGTGGATACTGTCCTATGTTTTATCATTTTTTTATGCTCTTAATGCTCTCTCTCCATCATCCATCCTTTTTCTACTCCTATTCCTCATCTCTATTAGTTAAAGTCTAATTATTCTTACATTTAATACAATAATGGTTAATAGATTAGTGAGTTTCATGGTGTTTTTTATATTCCTAGTCAATATTTCTGAATTATTATTTAAAAATATGTATTTTATGACTAGTTAAATAACATATCTTTATTGTGCAAAATTAGAAAATGTAGATAAATATGAAAATATAGGAAAAAATTACCATCATTCTTTATTTAATGATCATTTTGGTATATTTAATTTGTTTATTTTCTATGATTTTATTTGTAAGAATGTTTTTTTCCTTCAAATTCAGTATTAAAAGGTGTATATATTTGTCACACCACTTTTTAAAGTGTCTTTTTATTTATATTAAAATTTTTAAAAATTATGAATTTGAAATGAGATGTTATTTAATAATTCTTCTATTTGGGGATTTTTAAAGTTATTTTCAGGATTTTCTTTTATTATTATGGCTTTATAACTGTCCTTGTACATAAGTTTTTCTAAATCTCTGATTTTTTTTAGGGTGGGTTTCTAAGAAAAGTGGCTTTATTGGGGTAATAGGTATAGATACCAAGTCATCCTCCCACAAGCAATGTTTGAGAAAATCTTTCTCATGAGTTATGGAAATCATCTATATTTAAATACAGGTTTTAAACTGGACCTTGTGATGACTATGGATATGAAATATTTTCAAGTTTAATGGTCACATGTATTTCTTCTGTAAATTGTTGGCCATGTCTTCTACACACTTTTTCTAAATGGTCTTGTTTATTGATTTATAAAGCACTAACATTCTATCATTATTTTTGTGACTTGTTCATTTATGTAGATGATCCATCCCCATCCATCACCTTGGCCCCCCAGCAACTTGTTCTCTTCAAATTATTTTTTTTCCCTCAGTCCACAATCAGCCAATCATTGTTATGATCAGTCTTGGAGCTTGTCATGCCCAATAAAGGTACCACCTCAGAAACACTGATTTCAAGAATTTTTTCTATGGATATCACTTCCTTCTTCTCCTCTAACTTATACTGAGCACCACGGTCTCTGGAAGCAGACTGATATTCTTTAAATATTGACTCATCACTTTTTAAATATGTGACCTTTACAAGTTACTCAATTGTTCTGTGCCTTAGTACTCTCATCAGCAAAATAGGAATAACACTAGCCCTAACTTACAACATTGTTATGAGGCCAGCTGACACACAAGAAGTGTTCAGTAATGTTATCTATTATTATCACAATAATGCCAACCATTGTAATAATTCTTTATTAAGAACTTCAATTCATAGAGCCTACTTTTTATATGATCTCCAAAATTTACTTGACCACTCCTAAATTTAGATTCTGTAGTCTAGCTTCATTAAAAATAGTCTTAGTCCTTTATCTCTTCTACTTCTTTTTCTCTGCTAATAGGCTATATCCAACCCTAAATAAACTATGTGTTGTCATGGACTGAGTTGTGTCTCCTCAATAGCCGTATGTTAAAGCCTCAATGCTCAAGGTGACCATATTTGAAGACAGAGCCTTTAAGGAGGAAATTAGGTTAAATGCAGTCATAAGGGCGGGGCCTTAATCCAATATGACTGATGTCCTTATAAGAGAGAGACACCAAGGACATGGGTGTACAGAGAAAAGGCCATGTGAGGTCAGTGAGAAAGCAGACTTCTGCAAGAAAGAATCTCAAGAGAAATCAAACTCCCTGATACCTTGATCTTAGACTTTCAGCCTCCAGAACTATGACAAATAAATTTCTGCTATTTAAGCCCCCTAGTCTGTAGTATTTTGTTATGGCAGCCCTCGCTAAATAATGCATGTACTTTCAATCGAGTAGGTGACAATAGCTATAGAAAATTAGTCATATGTCACATATATATAAAATCTTATATAATTATGTCATTTGGTCTTATTCAAATTTATGATTACTTATGTCTAATGTGTTTTTATCATTAGGCGAGCAGTCATACAGCATTTGCCTTTATGCTCTCTGTGCCCATTGAAACAGGTCTTGTCAATTTCACCACTGTCATCCATCTTGCTAAATCCAGTGGTCAGTTCTCAGTCCCTGTAACCTTTGTCAACCTCTCAGGAATGCTTGACAGTGAAGCCCCTTTTTGTTGAAACATTTTCCATGTTTGTTTTTTGATGCCTTTGATGTTTTTCACTCTTTCATTTTCATTTCCAATTCCATTGATTATTCCTTTTTAAATTTTTGTTGCTTTGTTGTTAACTCCTTCCTCTCTTCCTCTAAGTATCAAATGTTAAAGATGTGGGCTCAATTCTGGCTCCTGTTATCCAGTATATTTTAATTTTCTCTCCCTAGAACCCAAGCCTATTCTATGAATAAAAATATCATCTATTTGTTGTTGTTCTTAAATTTACATTTCTAGCTCTAACTTCTTCCCCTGAACTACAGACTCATGTAACTCACCATTATGTGAGCAGTCATACTGCATTTGTCTCCATGCTCCCTGCTCCCTTTGAAACAGGTCTTGTCAATTTCATCATTGGCATCCATCTTGCTAAATAAAGTGGTTAGTTCTCTGTCCCTGTAACCTTTGTCACTTCCTCAGGAATGCTTAAATTAAATATTATCAACATTTGTATAATGTATTTGGAGATTCTTTTAAAAACATATCAGTTTAATTATAATTATTTCTATGTGTTTGGAATGGGGATATTTCTGAGTATGTTCAGTCTGTTTTCCTGACCTAAAAATTAGGTGACTTGGTAAGAAAAGGACAACTATAAGAACTGAGTTTCCAAGACATATTATCTGTAGGCTTGCCCAGGTCCTAGGGCATACACTTTAATTGTCTTAGGAAATATCTATATAAGCTTTCCATAGAATATCCTATGAGGTGTTACTTAATTTTCTCTAATTTTATATCTTGGAGGGGAAAATTCAACATAAAATTGCAAATTTTATGTAATGTTAGTAAAGGGTGCTAATCAGTATAAAATTTATTCATTTAACATAAATTAATATTAGTGCATTATCTCTAGGTATTTTGGTTGGTGCATTTAAAAAGTTGATGGATTAATTTTAGATTGCTTTATTATTTTTCATGTTTCAATGAGTTGTTTTGGGAATCTACGAAATTCTTTAAACTCAACTCTGTTAAGAATGTGAGATTGTATGTGCCTGCAAACATTAATAATGTGACATATAATTCATTTTTATAAAATGAATAAAAAGCACATATTAAATTAGTGAGTCCATTTTCACATAGAAGAATAAGCAAGAGGCTGATTGGCATTTGCAGAGTTTCATGCATTGATCAAGACAGGATACACCCTTATATCTTTATTTATTTGATCATTCTTACAAGTAAATTGTATGTATTTTCATGGCTACTTTATACAATAATATCACATAACTATTACTTATATCACTAAAACAAATTTAACTGACAGATGAAACAGCAGCAAAAAGCTCTTGAGGTTTCCAGATAAATAATTTACAAAATGACTATATACTTACTCCATGGACTTTACTGGTATTTCTCCTATTTAAAATATACATAATAAACATGTACTGTTTGTTTATCCAAATGTGTACATGAATCTAGGAATAATATTTTAAAAATATAATAAAAAAATCATCCAATATATACTTATCCAATCTCAAGTAGTGTTTCTGCACATTTTTCCCTTTCATATTTCTTGCAGGAATAATGTAATATATAAAGCTCTCCAAAAACTATTTTCATATGATAATAAAACTGAGTAAACTCAATACAAAGATTTAAATTATGCAAATAAAATGTTAATATTATACTAGAACCTACAAAAGACTAGATTTTACTTTTCTTAAAACATCTCTCTCTTAGCTACCATAATGTTTATCCCCAGAGCTAGTTCAAGTACATTAAAAACTGAACCACATTGCCCCCATTTCTTGTATACAACAATAAATTCAAGTATATTGAGGTAACAGAATCATAAAAGGGAAGATTTAAGCAGATTATTTAAGTTAACATTTAACTGAAATGTTTAGATAATTACTTGCTTTCTTCTTACATTTCCTAAGGTATTATCTTAGTACTTTGTTATTCTGATGATCATTCATTTCCAACCAAATTTTCTCCTAAATTATTATTTTTGAAAAGTCAGAATTTGAAAATAGAAATGAAGTAAGTATGTAGTTAAGGTCATTTTTCTATATGAAAGGGAAAGATATATGTAAGAATATCGAGAAGATAGCTTCCCTGGGGACTGACTACAGAGATGTGCTGCTCTGTATTGCTCAAATGTCTCTGCCAGAGCAGGTGAAAGGCCGCTGATATCCAGCCCACCTTTTACCTTTCCAGCTACAAGAACATCTTAGCTCCTAAGGTGGAGGGAGGCCTTTTGTGCTTTTTTTTTTTTTTTTGGTCATGAAGGAACTATATGCTAGTCAAATCAAAAGCCTGAAGACTATGTCTATTTAGAGGAAGTATATATTTGAAACTCATTAATTAGAATCTCTATTAGCAGAGCATCGGATAGCAAAGGTCTTTGCCTCACATATCTGTATGCATTTAGGAAGAGAAGTGGTGAGTAAAATGAAAAAATGAAGGAAAAAGCTTCATAAGTGAATCAGCATAATCTAGTCTGAGCATGATTTAGCCTGAAAGGATTGTTGGTTGATTAGCTATTACACAGGTGCTGGGCATAGAAAATGCAGAGTTATTTGTGAATCAGAAGAAAAAGAAAAACAAGAAGTAGATATCATAATCTCTTTTCCAAAACGCATAAGTAGTTGTGAGCATTATCTATTGGCATTTCAGAATTTTAATTGTAATAAGGATAAAGAAAGAAGAGGGAACAAGAGAAAGAAGGAAGGAAGGAAGGAAGGAAGGAAGGATGAAGGAAGGAAGGAAGGATGGGAGATGTGATTTGACAACATCCCTACTCTATTAGCAATAAAATTTTAGACTCGGAATAGACTTTTGAGATCATCAAAGATTGTTTCCATTTGCAGACAAGGAAAAAAAAAACAAACTCAACAGGAATATTACAAACTTTCTAAGCTAGATAATAACTCAGATAAAGTTTCTTTTTCATATTTGAAATTTCCATTTCATTATTCTTTCCTGTATATCCTTATAATAATTGCTACCGTTGATCAACCCTTTACATGTATTAACTCTCAGAAGATTGGCACTTTCTTTACCATCATTTTACAAATGAGGACACTGAGGTGCAAATAATTTAAGTTACCTAAAATCACGCAGGTTGATCAAAGAGGATTAGTCCAAAAGGATCGACCAAAGAAGAATGCAAGGTCAGACAGTGTGATGCCAGCACCTGTGAACTTAACCTTAGCACCTTATTAGTTTTCTTAAAATTTGGTTGAAGAATTAGGACATTAATATGTAAAATAAAGAACTCATTCAAAATGATGTCCTGTAAAACTGATGTTTATGATATCTGTATAGGGATTCTAAGAAGGGACTCCACACGAGTGAAAATGAACAGAAAAGGCATTCTGCAAGTGATTTAAGTTGAACCTTGAAAAAAGGAAAAGGTTCAAGTTGGATAAATGGTGTGTATTGGTAAAGGAGGAGAGCATTTTGAGTAAGGAAATAACCATGTTCAAAAGAGTCAGGAGTTAGCAAGCTATATTTAGGAGAAAATGGGATCATTTTATAGAAATTTTTGAAATCCAAGTAGAAACATTTTTATTATTTTTTTTTCTGACAATGAATGCAATGAGAAGAAAATAGTAAACAGAAAACATGTAATGAGTCATGGCCTTGTTCTGGCAGCACATTTGGTTTTGATTTAAATATGAATGTATTCAGAAGATAGAGCAAAATTTTTATAGTTGTTCAGCAGAAAAAAACTAAGAAATAATATTTGTTAATATCTTTCCTAGGATTATGCTTCTTATTATAATAGTTTTACTGTATTTTTCAATTTTAAATGCAATAAACTCAGAAATAATTTTTTTTAAGTGATGACATCATTCAAAACTGTCACTGTGAATTAGCAAAGGCCATTGGCCAAATCATGCAACATGTACATGGGCAAGGAAAAATTAATTTGAGTCAAATGGGCTTTTAAAATGAAACAAATCAGACAGTGGGAGTTCCAATTTGATTGAGTAGTCAAAATCATAGCAATTGGTTATTTCGGTGTGATTGGTAATGTTCTCTACTCTGGTATGCTTCAATCAGTTTTTAAATTCAGTTTTCATTTGATTATTTAATAAAAGCATAATGTCTGTTTGGTAAATAATACTAAATTCAATATGTTTGACATCATTTAGTATTTGTCTTATTGGAAAGAGTAAAAAAATCAAGTGTTATTTTCAAGTCTCACAAATTACAAATTATACAGTAGTGTAGCCAAAAGTTTATAGTGGCTAAAAATTAAAGTGTGTAATTGTTTTAATTTCATGTTTGATAATGTTCATCTGACTCAGAAAACCTGTTTTGTCATAATATACTCTGCTTACATTAAAAATAATGAACAGAGATTAACTCCGTAATTCCTACTTATAGTTTAAGTATAATTATAAGTTAAATTTTGATTAAACTACTATTTAAAAAATATAAAATAGCAATTTAAAATCCCTTGAAAGTGGTTTTTTAACTTACCCAAAATAAATGTTAATGGTTTTATTAAAACTTTTAGATTGTAGAAACAATAATTTTAGAATATAAAAATGCTTAATATAAAATGCAAATGATTCAAAAGAATTAGGTAAAGAGCCTCTTGGATAGCCCTACCAGGTTAATTAGTGAATTACCCATTTAATTTGAGAATTAAAACTTTAGCATGCATCATAATTATCTGGAGGGCTTGTTAAAAACATATTTCAGAGCTCTACCTACAGTTTCTGATTCAGTAGCTCTGGGACAGGATTCAAGAATTTGCATTTCTACCAAGTTCTCATTGGCTGGCAATACTACAGATCTCATACCTTGAGAGCCATTGTTCAAGAGCATGTAAAATCCTAATACGTATTCTGAATTAAGAAAAATAATATAGTCAAAATGCTTTTTCATTTACTTTTTTTTTCATCAAACAGACATGAGTCATATTAAGAACCAGTCATATGACAAAAAAGTCAGCTCTGGTATAATGGAAAAGAGTCTTCAGTCAGAAGGAGGAAGACATGGGTCATGTCCAGTTGCTTATATGGTACATGTATGGCTTTGGGTAAGTTGGTGTCTTTGATTTTTAGTTTCTCCCTTGCAAAGTGTAGATAATTCTCAAATTGCAGACTGTGTGTATGAGTGTTCAAAAAATATATATTTGCTCCATAAGTTCTATATCATACACAAAGGGAAATTACCAAATTGTTCAGAGCCCAGAATTTTATATAGAAGCAAGGTTATTAATGGTACTTAGGTATGCAATTTAGCTCACCAAAATCTGTTTGACTAATTCTGAGCACTTTTTAAAAAGATGTTGAACATACTTAAATGTCAAAACTCTTTTCAACCTATCTGTAGTACTTTCCCCAAGTGTAACAATTCTTTTATATATTACTTTCTAGGGAATTTTTGAGTCTGATAAGTTTCCATAGAACCCATCACAATTTCTCAGAATAATTTTTCAAAAATATTTGTTGAATTGAAAACATATATGTCTTTTGAAAGGAACAATTGAATAAGTAGAACGTTTATTTTTAATTTATTTTTGATATTGGTATTTGAAAAGGAAAATGCTTTTATTAGTTGAGGAAGAAGTAGATACTGACTCTTTGAGTTTCTGTAAGGTTTCTGTGTGCTTTGGAGAGCTTCAGAGATTGATGCCAATATTATCTTATTGTGTCTAATTTCACATGAAAACCAGTTTTTCCCTAACTAGTCAGTTATCAGTACTATTCCTACAACTTTCAGACATGATTAGATAGTTATTGGACCCACATATTGACTATATGCACACTACTTTCACTCCAAATGCTCAGCAATTTCTTCGATATCCAGAATAATGTTACTTTTTAAATTATTTCTTGGACTCTTAAGCTTAAGTTCTATGTTTTTTTACTCTGAATTTGTTAGTGATGAATATCTGCCACTTTAACTGGATCAACTATCCAGGCCCTAGCAAGATGGTGCACCTTGAAAGTAAAAAGCAGACTCTCAGTCTTTGGGCCTACACCTTGCTTAGGGTTATAGTTTAGGATAGTACCAAAAGCATTGTGCTGGGTACAAAGGTGAAGAGAGCCTGGTCCTCTAAACTCTTATCACCAATTGGAAATTGTGTTCTGACCTATGTTACCTACATAACTTTCTAAGCCACCAAGGAAGCCATGTTGAGCCTTTAGCAGGGTACTAGTCTCTATTGTTTCTACCCTTAGTAGCTTCAAGGTGAAGTTCTTCCCTCTATGAGATGAGGGGCTCAAGTTAGTGCACTGCAAGAAGGTGGGGAACCACATTGGAAGGAGTAATCTTCCAGGTACCTACCCCATCAAAAAACAACAACAAAAAACACACACACACAAAAAAACAGTAGAGCCTGTATAAAGCAAAGAGGAAAAAAAGAGATAGTGGTTGTAATGGCCAAGTTACAGAGGGAAACATTGGTTCCCAGGGATTAGGAGGAAAAATGTTTCTAAATTTGTGAGCCATTAATATATGTCATTCTAAATTCAGGTCACTAATATCAAATTTCCTAAACATGTCAATTGGTGCATGGGTTTAATACAATAAGGTTAACATAGCAGATAGTACTTTGCTCTGGCTTATGTCTGTTGGCACATGAGCATCCTGACCATGAGGGAAAAAGGCCTCATCGGAAATGGAATTAGCACTTGAATAAATCAATTGTGGGGAGCTGGATTATCCAATTTATTTGGGGGCTGAAGAGCCAGCAGTGTGTGTGTGGGGGGACTGTAGCCCACAAAATAAACATTTAAGAGACTTCCCATTAAGCCACGTTCTAGAGAGGAGATTGTCACACAATAATTCCAAAATGTACTTAATTCATATAGACAAAAAAGGAAGACAGCGCATAAAAGATGTTCAGCCTACCAACTCACCATTTCAGTTTCACAAGGCATCACTTGCCAGTGGCTTGCTGAGGTAGATCTCATCAAATATACAGACTCATAAGTATGAGAGGGCACCCTCCCTTATCTTCTCTTTCTTAGTTTATAACCCATAGTAAGTATGTCTTTCCAATTTAACAACACATCTGTATGTAATATACTGAACTCAACAGGGTACAACACATCTGTATATAATATACTGAACTCAACAGAGGACACTTATACAACTTATGTTTACATCTCCAAATGGATTTTTACTTCTCAGTCTCGGGTATTGATGTTCCTGCATGCCCTTCATATGAATACTCCGTACCTACTCTAAGAGCTTCAACAGATTCAATACTATCAAGTACGAGGGCCACAAATGGCTGATGGTTTGGGGTTCAGGGAGGGCGAGTGCTTGCTGGTAAGGAAAATAAATGTGTCATTGTGAACCCAAAGAACTTTCTCCCTAAATTCTCTAAAATGTTGCTGTTTAGCGTGAAACAGAAGGAAGGGTGATTGTCTATGCAAATTCATGGTTGGTTGGGGTGAGTAGTAGAAACGTACATTGCAGTGGTTATGTATTTACAGCTAAATTGGAGTTAAAGTCAAGATGGGGACAGTGGCAATGAAGTCCAGCTCTCTGGACTCGGTTTGTACTGGTGAAGTACACCAGCACCCAGTATAGATTTTCAACCTGATTAGAGAGGCTATAGAAAGAATGATGCCAATTAATTCAGTGTAAGTAGCATTCTCCTGAACTTTAGTTGAAGCCTCGGCATCTTTGCTGTGCATGCCAATTGAATTTAATACATCAAGAAGAAGTGTTGTTTTCACTTTACAGTAGCCTCTTTAGCAAGGGTAACACAGACGTGACAGTCAAAGAGCAGTTTCACTTCAGTGGTGCCACAGGAAGGAGATGGTGGTGACAACTGAGCCTCGATGCAGAGTGATGTTCTCAGGTTCAGGGCCTGGGCAGTCCTGGCTTGGCTGGCTAAAGTAGCATGCGATAACCCAGACCAACTTAAGGTCATGTGTAAGGGACTTTGGCAGAATGCTCCACATAATGAGGAAGGAAAATACGCTGCAGGGAACTATGATGCTTATCTGAGTAGGTAAGAGTTCAGAACTACCAGTAATGATATATGCATAAACAGATTTGAAAAAAAAAAGAAAGAAAAACTGAGCAACAATTAAATCTAGTGTTTAAAAAGCTGGGCTTAGTAAACATAGTTTTATTTTTTCCAAAGGGAAGATGAACTTTAACTATTAGCTGGTTAATGTGGTTCTTATGCCATCCATGAGTTTGCTGCTCTGAAGATCTCTCCTTCCCCCACCCCGACTTCTAACTAGCAGACTACTAATACTAATAAAATAACAATATTATGCTCAGGTTAAATAGATCAATATAGTAATAAAGGCAAAAAATAAAATTGTTTTAATACGTTAGAGTAGGCATATTATATTTTTGCTATATCTTTTAAAATAATTTTTCTGACTTATTATGAAAACTTCCAAACATACCACAAAGTTGAAGAATTTTATAGTGTATACCCATATACCTATCAATAATATTTTACAACTAACGTTTTACTGTATTCGCTGGGTCATATATCTATGCATCTATTTACCTTTCTGTCTATTAATCCATCCTATTTTATTTGCATGCATTTCAAAGTTACTTCAATTTTTAAAACTATATAACACTTACCTATCAGTAATTGCTTACTTATTATACAAAATTTAGTCAATCCTTAAAATTCTACCACCCAGCAATTACTATTACTGACATGCTAATATTTTACTATAAATACGCACACATAAAATATATTTAATATATTTGGAATTTAGCATACAAACTATGGTGTAATCTGGTTTTCTTTACTTAAGACTATATAATAAATATTTATGCATGCAATTATTTTTCTAAATTTAATTTTTATGAATATAGAATCCTCTATATTATGTATGTATTATACTCGATCCAATCAAGCCTTAATTGATTGGTATTTAGATTATTTCTCTGTTTTTATTTTTACATAAGACTTGCGAATGATATTGTAAAGAATAATTTTTATATGGGTTTTATGGTTTCCTTATGACATATTCCTGTTACAAAATTGCTTTTGATATAGAATTCAAATACTTTCTTTGGGACATTGCATCAATGTAGGTGTGAGGGTGTATGCTGCCCTACATTTTGACCAATACTAAATACTAATTATTTTGAATTGCCATGCTGATACCAAAAAAATACCTCATTTGGTTGATTTTTGCTTTTTATTTTTTTACTTACAAGTAATAGTAACTATAGTTTGCATCTGTTGTCTTTTTGAATATATATTTTTTGAAAAGTGTAATATTTTTATACCCGTGTGCTTGTGCTTGTGTGTCAATGTATATGTCTATATGTGTTTTAGTGATTGTAACTGCTCTGTACATAAGAAAGATAACTTTGGTAGGTACAATGCAAATTATTTTCCTATTGTGTTATATATCTTTTATTTTAGTGTTTAATATTTTGCTCTTTTGACCTATTAGTTTTTATATTCATAATTAGCTCAGATCCTTTACAATGTCTTTTATTCTCTGAGAAAATATCATGGGACTACATAATTTTTAAATATATATGTATATATATTATACAGCAGGAGTTAGTTGTACTAGCTAAACCTAATCCATTTCTCTTCCTGAGAAGAAAATTTCCTTTGTATTGATATTTGCTACTCAATATTGCATCACATTTTGCATATGTCTAAGTTCTATTTCTGTCTATTCAAAAAAGCCTATCTTCCACATTTTTCTTCTTCTGATTGGCCCTCTTCATCATTTTACACTTGAAACACATGCTTTTCAAGCTTGTCCACCATTTGGGATTGATAACCAGGTTGTTGACCAAAATATCTTTAAGTTATTCACATTATTTATGTTGGTCAATACATGACATTTTGGTTTGTGCTATGGGACATTCATGTGTGTATTTCAAAAAGCTTTTATCACATTGTACCTGACTTTCCACTTCTGTAATAACCACTCACAACTCCTTTAAGCAATTCAACCTGTTTCAATTGATTGCAAAAAAAAAAAAAAGAAGAAGAAGAAAGAAAGAGGGAGGAAGGAAGGAAGGAAGGAAGGAAGGGAGGAGGGAAGGAAGAAAGGAGGGAAGGAAGGAAGGAAGGAAGGAAGGAAGGAAGGAAGAAAAGCTTCCTTTTTAGCTACTGTGTTCTTTCTTTTATCTCCTAAATTTGATATTCCAAGCTATTTATTGTCATACCAAATTATGCATTAAATTAGAGTAAGTTTTCTCCAAATTTAGAATTCTCTATATTCTTTTTCTTTTTTTTAAACTTTTGTTGAAAATTCTAGAAAACTGACTTAAAAGAGTAGAAATCCCAATGACCTTTTGATCACTGTTATGTTTAATGGCATGTATTTACTGAAAAAGGAAAGAAAATCAAAAGAAATTCACATATGGTACTACAAATAGATATATCACCCTACTAATAAATAATAGAAAGAAGAATATATTGAGATATTAGCTAAAGTCCTTTGTTGGCTCTTTTTTTTTTTTTTTAAACTCTACATTTAAATCTGTTCTTTTTCCTGCTTATGGTTTTCCACCTACTGTTGCCATTAGTGGTGTGAATATGCGAATTTAATATGCTTTTCTTAATTGATCAACCTCAACTGGGCTTCGGTCCTGTTACTTAG
>NW_006436284.1:2976236-3007129 GCF_000325575.1 Pteropus alecto
TAATATTCTTAGTTATCAAAGAATCATGAAAATTATATTTAAAAATTGCCATTTAGACAAGTAATCTAGAAAAACATCGTATAGGTCCATTCAACTTCTTACATATTGGCTGTGCTGTGCTGCACAAAAGTTTATTCACCAATGCAATAGCAAAATCAGATAACAGTACTTTCTTGTTAAAATTTACTAGACACATTAGCCCTGCAGATACTATTGTCAGTGATTTCCAAATAGATTTAGGGCATCTCCACATATACTTGAAAATTGAAGAATGATTTGTGATGCTATTATGCTATTATTTATCTCACTGTGTTGCATTATAAGTGATATATAAAAACTCTCCTCAATTTCTGAAACATCTAATTTACTAAACCTATTACTTAAAAAAAAATTTGTAATTGATTATTTGGGGTTTTCTGGGTAGACAATCTGTCCATATTGCCTATTTTTTCCTTTCAATGGTTATATTAGTCTTCATTTACAAGAAATAACAGCTTGCTCCCCTGGCAACCTTGGCCCAGAAGAGTTAGCATAAATGTAATGAGATTTTGGCTATATTAAAATAGAGCCCCAGCTACTTATGTTTGTTTAACATTGTGAGATATATTACTGCCCATCCTTTTTCTTTTAAACTTTGTCATTTAGTTTTAGATTTACCTCTTATAGATGACATACAGGCGGACTTCTAGGTTACAAATGAGGCCAAAATATTTAACTTTAAACAGAAGAGTTAACCCCTTAATGTTTATGTTCACAAACTGGTAATGTCACATGTAATGTACGCCACATATTAATGCTTTCCATTTTGCATAATTTTATGCTTACTTTCAGAAATCATACTTTGGATCAAACATGTATTTCTTTATCCTTTATAGTGATTTGATTAAAAGAGATCCTTATTGTCATGCTTTTAGTTTTACCTCTTCACTGAAGTCTTTAAACAATAGTTCTCTACTTATTAGATCCTCAGTGACATACTAACTTTTGAATTCCTGTTTATGTGAATTTCTTTACTCTCCACCCATTTTCTGGTATTGTTTATTTCACTTAGAGATTTCAAACCCAGAGGAATAAATTTTATATTATTCAGCTTTTTTTTAAATTTTAGCATCTAAATTCTGTTCTAAAATTGTATATACAAAATTAAGCTTAAATAAATATGTGGTTGCTTTCAATGATCATTACCAGTCTTCTAATACAGCTTTATCACTTTCAATCTATTTTAGTTTCAATCTATTTAATTCAACTTATTTTAGTTCCTTTCTCACTCGGTTACACTGAATCTTTGAGACTTTATTCAGGAAAAGGATTTAAGAGAAATACGTTCTGAATCTTCATATAAACCAAAGTATCTTTTGATGTCTTCATCTTATTAACAATAACTTCACAGAATATTGAAAATTGAGTCCTACAATTTTCTCCTTTAGTTAATCTATTGTCTTTTAACATTTAATATCATAAAAGATGCCCCATGAAAGCTTGTTTTTTTATTATTTTCAGGCTAACATTTTTTGCTTCTTTATAGTTTTTTTTTATTCTTAAATCTCAGAAAATGTAACTGGTAGACATATATTTTAATTATCCTCATAAACTGAAGATGGGTGTTTATTCAGTTTAGCAAATTTTTCTTGTCTCATGGCTTTGATTATTATGCCTATTTTATTTTTCTCATCTTTTATTTAGAAACATCAACTTTATAAATATTTAGATTACCTTTTTCTCCCGTAGTTTTTAATAATTAGCTTAAATCTTTTTATTACACACCATTTAGAAGTCCTAATCTTTTTTTTGCTATATTCTCTGATTTTCTGTAGTTTTTCTGCTATTAATGTTTGTTTTGGTTTTCTTTAGCTTTGTTTCCATTATTAACTTTTCTTATATTATTTGAAACCCACTTATAGAATGTTTTGAGAATTTGAAAAAGAGTAGTAAACTCTAAAAAATGACAGTTTCATTTAGCTAAATATATCCATATTTGTATATTTTATTATCTTAGTTTATTTTGATCTATATTCATTTAGATTTACTATCTGAATTTATCAACTTTTTAATTATTGTACTTGTTCCCTCACATTTTTTCTGCTTCCATTTTTCTTCTTGCTTCTTGTTCAACTGAGAAAGGGGCATTCAGAAAATATAACAAATCCCATTACATTATCCCTCTGAAATCATTATTTTGTTGGGTAAAAAAAATTAAGTTTATGTGTTTTGTTTCCTCATAATGTTTTTAAAGCCATCACTCTACTGTATTCCGGCATTTTAGTTGCTGATGAGAAAGTTGCTATTGTTTTCCTATCATTCTTTGTAAGCAATCTAACTTTTCTTTTTCTGGGTTTTTAGAATTTCTTTTTTCTCTAATATGCTATAATTTTGTTATGATGTGGCCAGTACTTTTGGGTTTTTTCAATAAGAATTATATTTCAGTATGGACAATTCTTAGCCAGAAGCAAGTTGCCATTGTCTATTTCTATTTCCTTCTTCTGAAATGTTGGATATAAAATGGAACTTCTTGATTAATCTTGTGTGTATCTTAATTTTTCCTTCCGATTTTAATCTCTTTGTGGTACATTATTGCAGGTATTCTAGGTTCTGTCATCCAATCCAATCATTATTTCTTTAGTTATTTCTAGGTGTCTTTGAAGCTCATCTATTATTTAAAAAATATTTTGACTATGTTTTTCATTTCTAATATTTCTAATAGATTATTTTTCATAGAAGTCTACATTTTTAAAGTAATAATTTCTTACTTTTTAATGGGTTATGTTTCTCTTATTTCATGGGGACTATCTCCTCTACTACAGCTATAGAAATTTTAAACATTCTATGTTAAGTTCCTTTCCAAATTGTTTTACTATTATTTCCTTGGATATAAATTTATTCAGAGTGTTGAGTCCATCTTCTCTCTTTAATATTAATGGTTTTCCTCATGTGGCTTTAATTCATTGTAGTCATTTGATCTTCCCACGGAGTGTTCTGTCTTGTATGAGGTTTGTAAGTCACCTAGAGCCCAGGCCTACAGTGTGTGCGGATCAGGCTCCACACCTGGGGATTATTTCTTCTAGATTCTTCTACTTCTTCCTCAGCTTGTTAAGGGGTATTCTAGGTCCTTTTGTAAACAGAGTGAGGCCATAGGCTTCATGTGGGAATCTGTTGTTCTTACCATCCAGTACTTAGAGTGTGTACATAGAGTGGCCCTACCCTCACATGGGCTTTGGTACCTGATTGAGATGACTTGTTTCAAGGTTTGGCTTTCAATGAACAGTGGAATTACAGTCTTTACTTACAGCAGGTTTCCCTCTATATTTCTGGTCCACAAACATTTATCTTCTCACTATACAAACCCAGTTGTTTATTTCTATATTATTGTTATATTTTATCAATTATTTTATATGTTTGGAGTAGGAAGATTGATCAAACTGTCATTTGATCTATGACTGCTAACTCATTGAACTTTTGCTTAAGAAAATATATATTTACTCATCTCATTTAATTCTCTCTTTTTTTAAAAAAAATCTTTTTCTCAAACTAATCATTTTTACTTAGGTTTTTTCACTGTGAAGAATATTTCAATATAAAAATATCTCATCCAAAAACTCTTTAAATATTTTTATGATTTTTATGAGCCTGTTTAAAAAACGAAAAACTTTAAAATTCCTATAGAAATTTTTTTAAAGTATATGCTTTCCCACATATTTAGCTATAATATCGCTCATTTCTTTTGCTAAAAATTAACATATTTTCTATGATTTTTAAATTTGTTTACTCCACAGCAAAAACCAGTTTTATACATGTAATTTCGAATAAGGGATCATTTTAAGGTATATAAAAATTTTAGAAAGAGCTGTTTAGTATGCTGGCACTATATAAATTAGTTCAGCTGACTTAGAATGCCAATGTAAATAAATCTACAACAGTACTAACAGGTGTAATAATATGTTCTCACTTGTTGGTAGCACTGATATTACAATTAAGTCATGTCACAACTGCAACACAATAAGAATAGACTACCCATGACAAAAATATTTAACTTAAAAATACAATTTGTTGCAGTTCTAAAAATGAAAAAGTTATATTTCAAGTCAAATGATTTAATATTAAGTCACCAAAATATCTGAAAAGCATAAATTGAAGAGTAGTGACTATTTTATTCATGTATTACATGTGCACAGGAGTGCTATGACATATACATTTAAATATGCTAAATGCTCTAAAATCTGCAAAGGCAATTAGTGGCAATAAAATTTGTATTGAATTTGGATAAATTTTAGACAATTAGCCATCTTCTAAATGTGATTTTAGCCAAGTAATCCAATGGGACACATGACTTATCCACATTTATTACTCATTAGAGGAGAGTAATTCCTATCATAGCTGAACATCAAGGGATTTATTGTCATAAATTCAGATCAGCTAATGAACTTATAACCCTTTTTGCCCAAGTACAAATGGGCAAAACATATGAAATACAAATTGATCAGAGATATGTGCTCTCACGCAGATTAAATGTGTACATATACATGGACATTTCCAGCCATATGTTTTAATATGTTTCAGTTTATGACTGAATATGTATACTATGTGAATTATATAAATGCAAATAGTATGCATATTCATCCTGTATACATATACATGCATACACATACACATATACACACAGGAAAATTACAGCATTTCTTCTCAATATACACCCAGTTGTTTATGGCTAGAAATCTCTAGGTGTTTTATATATACTACATAATGTTTGCATGTAAATCATATACATACACACATGCACAAACCTGCATATTTTTTTTCAGGTGAGTTTCAGTATCACACATTGTACAAAAATGTCTCTCGACTACTTGTTACCTGTCCATGACTGAAAAATCACCACCAGAACTCATATAGTATATACCACTCTGACTCTTTTTCTTCCTCTTATTATTTTATTTATTTATTTTTTTCCTGAGAATGTGCCATGATGTCTTAAGGAGCAGAATACTCTCCCCTAAGAATGTTTCAATGCCTTTCCAGCCCAAAAAGATACAAAGAGGCTCCTGGAAAACACACATATTCTTCTGGGGCACAGGTCATTTCTGTTTACATATGGGCCTCTTCACCTCATCTGTCTCTGAGGTGCTGATGCTTTAGAGCCAGCAGCTTGCTGCCCTATTTCCTAGCAATGACATTTCCTGTCAGCAGCAAAAATAGAGAACTGGGTTTGATTTTATGAGAACTAGCCTGTGGCTTTCCATCACAGTTAAGCCATACTATACCTACATGTGTGGAAGGAAATAGCAGAACCTTTTATTTTACATTTACAACCCTATTATGCCATTTGCCATTTCATTTGGAAATCATCAAAATATAAGAAGAAATACTTTAATTATCCTCTTTTACTCTTGACTTTTTATCCTCTTATACCTGCAAATAGGTGTTTTCAATTTAATTTTTTGAAATTTTATTCAAATTGATGTTTAGACACTAATGTTCTCTGTGAAATATTTGTGGGAGATTGTCACTAACTACTAAGAATTAATAAATCCTAAAACCAGAAATTTTAGGCAATTGAAGCTACTTCTCTTACAAAAATAAATATTATACCAATAACAAAATACTAATTAAATGTGAGAAGAATCCTTTTATACACAAATTGAAGAAAGTAATAGATAAATGCTAAGGAGTAGGATTGACCTATTTGAAAGCCAGTACAATAGTGTTATCCTGTATTTTTGGTACTCTGCTATAATCATAGCCAATTCAGTTTTTCTCTGAAAAAGAGTAATGTATTCTTACCATTTTCAAGAATAAGAAAATGGGCTCACACAAACTAGTCTCAGCTATTTAAAGTTCATAACATAAGTCATCCAGGATATCTATATAGCCCAAAGAGGGCTTCTGTATCTGCCCACCTCTCCATCCATTTTTACCTGTGGCCTTTTTAAAATTTCATTGTGTTTATTGCCACATGGAATATTACATATATTTTTTTATTTATATATTTTCTGTTCTCCCCACCAGAATGTACTAATCCATGTTTCTACGGATCTTTTCCCTAAAAATCTTTAGCATTTAAAGTAGAATCAGCACATTGTAGGTCCTTGATAAATATATATCAAATGAATGAATGAATACATAAACCAACAAATTACATTTCTATAACTCCTGGCTGTTTAAAATTCTTTCATCCTCTACATCTATTTAATTATACTTACTTTCCTTTATAATTATCTTACTTAGTTTCTTATTTACTTTTCTTATTTAATTCTTCCCAAACAATGTAAATATGATAGAATATTTGATAATAATTTAGCCAATAATAAAAGATCATACAGGGAAGGAAATAATTAATTATAAAAATTAATTATAAAATGAATGAATTATGCAAATATTACTGGAGAATAGTGATATAAACTCAGGAAGGCAGTCTGAGCAGATTTCATAAAAATAGTAAGAGGTGAACAGGGTTTGGAAAATGGGATAAAATTTGGATAGAAGGTAAAGTGTAGAAAGGGGACTAAATACATGTAAAATTTTACAAGCAAAAGCAATTAAGGGTCAGTTAAGAGAACTCTTTGCCTGAAACTGAGGACTGTGAGGGGAGGAAATTATAAAAGGTTAACTGAGAAAGATCTTTGTGAAGAACTCATCAAAAAAGATGACTTCTCAGCAGCGATCACTCTCTGCTCGGTGAGAGGCAGGCACATTTTCTTATTAGATATGAAGGAAAAATCTTTGGTATTGGGCACTTACAAAATATGAGTAAATATCTTAGTGGGACTTCCTTGATTGCACGAAGACACTAGGTCTGAGGTGCAGGAATGAGAAGTGCTAATAGAATGGAAGACATTGTTGCCCAGATCATCTGCTATTTGCAATTTATGCTTGGGTTAGTCTTGACTATCTACTTCACGAATGAGAGCGACCTTAGAGATCATCTTATGTGGTAATAATACTCAACCCTGGTTGCTCATTAGAAACACCTGGGGAGCTTTAAATAACTTAGAAGACCTAGGCCCCACTCCCAAAGACACAGATTTAACATTGGTCCTCAGTGGGTCCCAGGCATCGGTGTTTTTAAAACTCACCCAGTGATGCTAATATGCAGCCAGGGTTGAGAACAACTGACCCAGCTTTATGCCCTCTTTATAAATGAGAAAAATGAGATCTAGAGAAACTAAATGTGGTTCAGGGTCATGGATTTTTAAGTCGGTAATTCTTATTCATCAATTCAAATTTAACTCAAGAATTGTCTTTCCAGAAAACTGTCTCCAGATCCACCGTCTCCAGTGGGTCAAGGGTAGGTACGTGTCCTAAAATATCCTGTACATTTCACTCCTAGGGCATATGCTGCTTTTCCTCCTCTCCATCCTCTTCCTTACATTCGGGATATCTCCTCAAGGGCAGAGCAATTGATTTTTTTGTTGTTGTTGTTTTAATCCAGCTTTTCCCTAATATACAGCACGGTGCTTAGTAAACCTTTATTAAGTAAAGATTAAATAAAGGCAAGCCATTCCTCCCTTGGGGGTTTATTTTAATGCTCTTCCCACTGCCTCCACTAATGTCCCTATTCTCCAGATTATGACCTCAAATTCGCAGGGCAGAGAGAAACTCTGGATTCAACTGTTCTTCGTTAAAAGCACTAGAGGCATTGTTGACTGGCAAGCTATTCTTACCTACTTCTCTCATTTTCTAGAGAATAAATCTTATAGTCCATATATGATATCCAATGTCCTGAACAGCCAGGTCACAGACTATCTTTCTAAATTTACATTCTAGAATATCATCTTCCCATCACTTCTTATTCTTTCCAAAAAATGCTTATGCTCTCTGGTCAGCTGCCTTTTCCTCCCCCTGGAATTTCCTTCCCCCTGCCCCTTTTCCAACTAAGGCCCATCCATCCTTTAAATTGCAGCTCAAATATCATTTCCTTTGTGTAACCTTTCTCTGACCTCACAGACAGAACAGATCACTTCCTATTTCATGATCCCTTAGCACTCAGGACATTGTGATGTAGTCAGTGGCTTCCCCTCAGCCCAAGTATAGCCTCTGAGAGTAAAAGCTTCCATGGTTTGATTTATTTTTATATTTCCAGCACTATTATGACAATAATGTACTTGGTGCCTAATAAGCGCTTGTTGAGTAAAGTCAGATAAAGACCTATTTTTTTTTTCTTATGTGTTGATCTCTGGGTTTAAAGTATATGACTGTGTAAAGAATCTAATTCAAATTTTAAAATTAGCAACAAACCAAAAAGAACTATACTTTGACACCCAATCTTGGTACTGTTAATTGGAATTTAAGGCATTCAATATACTGGTAAAACTCTGAGTCTCCAGTTCTCAAGTATCAGGATGGTACTTGACTAGCTTTGAAACAATGAGAATGCCACATCTCTTCTTTTTTACAACTTATTAATCTATAGATGTGCTTTTGATCTATGCTGATGTCTGTCCTTTTCCCGCCACTTTTTAGCTAAATGGGCTATATGAATTTTATGAACGGTAAATTGCTAAACACTGAGTAAATGATGTTGCTGTTTCTCAGAATAAAGATTATGGGGGGAGAGGCGGGCAGCAGGGGTGGGTGCGAGATAAATTATCCAGGTGTGGGTTTGGAGCACTAGGTCTGTGCACGTGGTGGTTGAAGCCATGATGGAACGACACATCCGAAAGCTCAGCATGGAATGGAATAGAAACCAGACTGTGTTATAAATTTCTCCTCCACCCAAACTTTCATTGGTGAACTATACCTGTAGTTTTGCAACAGGATTTTCCTGGCATCCTGGAAAATGACTGAAAGGAGTTTTAACCGAAACTCCCTTAGCTTTTGGTACTTCTCCACCTTGGTGATAGACTCAGTCCTCACAGCATGGTGTGAAATAAGTTTAGCACAACATGAAGCACAAATGTCAGTTCCCTAGGGCCATGTATTCAACATATGTTCTAATTAAAAATTTATTTTAGTCCATTTAAATTAAGTTCATATGTCATGCTGATTGTCTATTTCTTTCCATCCTTTGTCCCTCAATCCAGGGACCTGAATGTCCCATGTCAAAGGTTGGAGAAGAATGCATCTGCTGGAGGGGGAGGGGAAACACTTTTACTGAGGGCTAGAAAGTGAGAGGTGGGACAGAGCAGAAGAATCCAAGCATTGTGTGTCGTTATTGCCACTGTTTGGTGCAGGTGTAGACCAACTCACACACGACCATGTAAGATTACCTTGAGAGTTTGGGAGGCTTTCTAGAATCAATGATCAGTCAACTCTAAATGCCTAGAGTGGTCTAGAATTCTGAGAGCTTCGACATATTCAGTTTGGGAAACTAGGAGCAGGAAGTTGGAACAAATTTCTCCTTATGACTGTTACCTACAAATTATTAATTGATCCACAGAGAACATTCATCGTTTATTTGAATAAATACGAAGGAAAAAAAGCCCCTTTTCTGGCTTTTCTGATTTGTCCAAATATATACAAGATTAAAGATAGATAGAACCAAGTTTAAATTCTTTTGTGACCATAATGATTTTGGATTAATTACTTAACCTCATTCAACCTCAGTTTCCTCATTTGTACTGAATAGTATGCCCTGTATGCTCGCCACGGTAAAGTGAGGGACTCCATATCAATAAATGTTGGAGAGTAAGCAAAGACTTTCCTTTTCTAGCTTCCTTGTAGTTGTGGCACAGCAGCCAGTAGTCACCCGGGCAATTCTGAGAGGAGGGGAGAGAGAGAGAGAAAGTTTGGGAAAGCTGAGGAAATACCTTTGCTTCTAGACCCAGAAGCAAACGTGATGTTCAGTGCTCGCTGGAGAAGCTTTGAAAGAATTTAATTTTTAAATGCTTTAGAAATTTAGTGGTATTATTTGACTAGGCTAAATATTTTTATCCCAAAATTTCAATTTTATACATGCCTACTTTATTAGCAAAGATAAGAATTTATACTTTAGAACTCTATACTTTTCAAAATTTCTCACACAAAATTCACAATTCGGTGGGAAGAGCAAGGGCAGCCTTTTCCCCCTATTCTCTTGAGAGAAAATTTAAGAGATTGGAAGAAGAAAGGGTCCTATGTCATTCAGAAGATCAAGGTTAGAGTCAAGATGAATATATAGATCATTATCCAAATATCCAGACCTTCCTGACCCTTACAAAGGGCTAAATTACCACTTCTAAATATTTCCATTGCCTCTGAAGCAATAGACTAGAATACAGTATACCACAATTACTTGTATATTACGCAAATAAATTCCTCTTTGAATATGCCTTATGGCATGATTTGAAACAACTCACAGAGCTTCCTGGGTCATCTCATTAATTTCCGCCCTATCTCTGAGGTGGGAGAGAGAATAGCATCAGCATTACACGGCATTGATATAGATGCATTCTAAATGCTGTGGTGATGGTAGTGGTGGTTGTTATTGGGCTTGAACACACAGATTTTATGGGCCATTGGAAATCCAGTCAACCAAGAACAATATTATTAACTAAATTTTAATTAACAACTTTTTATTTAAAAATTAAGTTTGGTGAGTACTCTTTGTTGAGTGAATATCTTACTCGAAATACTTAAATTGTAACTCATGATCAAGGCAATGATATAGGATGTCCTGACTTATTTTTTCTCATGTTCGATATTTTAGGACATGTTTTTAGAAATTTCTTCCTTTATTACTTCATTTCATTTTAGAATGGCTATAAATCTATAATGCAATACCACAAGTATTTTGGATGAAATAACATAGGAACTTTTTATTTTAGTTAGTGTTACAGTAGCTTAGTTACAGTTTATAAAAATGATATGCATACCAACAAAGACCTTGTTAGTGTTTATTTGATTTTCAAAGAATTATAACTTAATTGACAGCAAAGCAGATTGCTTAAACTGGTTTATAATATTGTAAAAAGTGTCCTTAAACTGGAATATTCTAGCATATAAAAAACTAGCAACAGTTTTTGAAAGAAACCTATATTAAAATGTTCTGAGGGCATAAATATTTATAAATTATTTACTTTCATCATTAAAAAATCATATTTAGTTTTTTAGGGTAAATAGATTTTATTTTTAAAATAACATGTAAAGATTTTCTTTCCTTCGTTTGATCCTGTTAACTTAGAATTTATAGATATTTGAAAATAATACTTTGCTTCTTGCATAATAAGACACAAAGGGAAATGACCACCGTATTTCTACTATTATCTTCTTTAGCACAGTGCCAGTAATTCCAGATCTTCTGTAATACCTCTGGTGACTGGAATCATTAATCCCATGTTTTGAAAATTATTTAAGATTGAAGTTGCCACAGTTGTACATATTGGTTCAGTCTCTAGAGCCCTGAGAAAAGATTTAGTGCATTTTCAAAAGAATTTTGCAGGTAGGAGCCCAAATGGATTTTCAACTAGGCCTCAACCTTTTTGAAACCTACTGATGTTGAATAGTCTTTTACTGGTTGCCATGCCAACTGATACCAGAGGAACACTCTGCAGTGTGTTCATCCCCTAGAAAGCTTCACCAGATGTCTTCAACAAATTGCTACGAAAAGACTTTGGTCTGTCAGGCTTGTTAGGAGATAAAAATCAGGCTGAGAGACGTCCCTGCCTCCACCTCTGATAAAACCAACCCATAAAATATGTAGACTTGTTCTACTCTCACAATAAACCAGTAAAATCTTTCACCCCCACCCCAACCCTCTTTACTTCCTGTAGCAGGATTTTTAAAATATTTATGCTCTTATTTCTACATGAAGCAGAGGCCATTATGTGTTGCAGCTGACATTGTCTGGCCGAGCAAAGCGAGAAGCATCTGGCTGGCAGCAAGGAAAGACAGCAAGTTGATAAATTATTGATTTACATAAATCAACACCCTTTAAATATTGGTCTTTGGAAGAAAAAAGCTTTTACATTATTTCAGGTCGAAAACTGTTAAGATGATAAATACAGAATCAACTGTGTCATGATTTTATATTTATAATCAAACATATACAGGCATCACATGAATATATATAGTATATCTGATACGTTCAGAATTAAAATGACCAAATTTTGTTTTCTTGAAGATAAAATGGGTAAAAAGGAATATTTCTTTCAAACATATTTAAAAATTTTAAATATTTTATACCTGAATATTCCTGGTATATTACCAGATTTTTCTGTAATGAAAAAAAAAAAAAAGAAGCTACTTAAAGGGCTGATTTCTTTAAAAAGAGAAAAGAGACTGGGCAAATAGGGTCCACATGAAATATTATTTACATGTACCAATTGGCATCTGTACGTTAAAATTGTGGGGTTGCACGTGCAAATGAATCATTAACTGTCAAATTACCTGTTTGCATATGCAGTTATTCCACACAGAATGAAAATGTGTGGTATTTGCATAGACAATTGAGGCTTAGGCATTTACAAAGCCTGATTTTTAAATAGAAATTCAAAATCTTACTGCTAATTAGCAAGACAAGGAATTACAAAATTGAATCTAAAATGTATTTTGGGCTACAATGTTGTACTACAGTTCAAATTCAAAGCCCAGACAAAACACTTAACCTTAGACTTAATGAGAGATAATATATTATTTGTATTTCCAGGATTATATGGCCCTTTGCCTTCTGTGTGTGTGTGTGTGTTCGTATGTGAGAGTCTGTATGATATGTTTGTATTTTTGACATGTACAGAAGGAACGTTTTTGGAAATATGAGAAAAACTCATAGTCATTTTAATATCTTATCAAATCTTTCCAGGAATTCAATTATTCTAGCATCAAATCATCTGGATAATGTGATTAAAAACGCCACCATTTCACTTCTATGTTTTGTTTTGTCAGATCTATAAAGTTAGATTGATGGAATTTTTTTCCGGGATTTCAAAGTGGACTAGAAACACAGACATCCATGACACGACTCCTTATGAAAGAAAATAGGAGTTTGAAAAAATATGTATAAATAAAATAAATTAGAATTTTTTTAATATGAGAAGAAAATTTGGTCAGAATTTTTACTATATTAAGGAGATTGCTTTTCACAGAAAGAAAAGGACTCATTACTATATGTCTCCAGATGACTAAATTAAAAAGAAATGGACAGAAAATATGATACTATGTAAAATATATGAAGCGTTTTTTCCAAATTAAATTAAATGTTGATCTTGTTTGTGAATTCCTTTTTTCTGCATATTAAAAAGTTTCTTTTTTTTTTTTTAATCTTAGATATTTTAAGAGAGGTCCTGAAAGTGGTTTATTTGGGAGCTAAAGAAATTTTGGGACTTTAAAACCCATATCCAAAAAGATATTTGCACACTGGTGTTCATAGCAGCATTATTTACAGTGGCCAGGACATGGAAGCAACCAAAGTGTCCTACAATAGATGATTGGCTAAAGAAGCTGTGGTACATATATACAGTGGAATATTAGCCATAAGAAGAGATGAAATACTGCCATTTGCCATGACATGGATGGACCTCAAGATAATCATGTTAAGCGAAATAAGCCAGACAGAAAAAGTTGAAAATCACATGATATCACTGATAAAAGCAACAAATGAGCAGGACAAACAAACAGAGACTCATGGACATGTACTATAGATTAATGGTTACCAGAGGACTATATAGTAGTGGTTAGTAGTGGGGTGGGGAAGGAGCGGGGAGGTAGACAGGGTAAAGGGGGTCAAATATAAGGGGATGGGGGAGGGTGAAGTGGGTAAAGGGGATCAAATATGTAGTAGCTGAAGGAAACTGGACTTTGGGTGGTGAACACACAATAGAATATACAGATGTCAAATGATAATGTGCACCTGAAAATTATATAATTGTATTAACTAATGTTACCCCAATAAATTTAATTTTAAAAAGTTAAAAAAAAGAAAGAAAGAAATTTTGGAACTGAGAAAGAAAGAAGATGGACAACACAGGTTGGGTTATCAAGACAGCCATCCCTTTGGTCAGGTAGAGAAAGTCTGAAAGCCAGTGTAGAAAGCATATTTCAAAATTATCCAACTTTATAACCTGAATTGTACTCCAAACCCATTAGTCATCTACCATTGGAAGTCAGGTTAGCATGCATTAAAGCAGAAAGGAAGAGAGAACTTGAATGGAATGTTACAACTATGAATACATTATTTCTTCTTAATTTTTCTCTGTTCTACACAAACATTTTAGTAACTTCATTAAGATGCACTCACTAAAGCACTTCTGTTATGCTTACATTATTGTGTCTATAATCTATCACCTGAATTGATTGAACTCCTTTCAAGAACACTAAACAAATCTATTTGTACAACAATGGCTGTCCAACTTTGGTATGTGCCTTAGAATCACCCCGGGGAACTTGATAAAAATGTGACTCACCATGCCCTATCTCCAGCAATTTCGATCCAGTTAGACCATTAAGATCATATATGTACTCAGAAAATTGTTCTGTAGGACACTCTATATTCCCGAATTCTATTCCAAAGAATACCGTCACAATATAAGTTTTATATTCAATCGTTTTTCTAACTCATGGCTGATAAGCCGTCATGTTATTTTGAGATGACAGAATGACACAATGAAAGAACTCTGATGTAGTCATTGAAAGACTGGATTAAACCCTTGACAATACCAGCTACTAGCTAGCTGCACGAGTTAACAAAATAACACAACCCCTCTGAGCCCTAGTTTTATCACCTTGAAATCATCTAGTGTAAGTGTATTATGCAGAATTTCTTCAAATAGTTCCAAAATTGATTCAATAAAAAAGCTGATTTTTCTATGATTCTTGTTCACTTTCCCTCATACCAAAACTCATATTTAGGAATCATGATAATTTAAGTTTATTGATCTACTTAAATGGAATACTAATTCTTCTACTTAAAGTCTCTGACACGTGGGGCAGTTCACTTGACCTCTTTAGGTCTTTTTTTGTTTTGCATTAAATGATAACATTGGACTGGGATTATTTTTTGAGTTCTTTCTAACTATGGCACTGTAAGAAACTTGATTTTTTTTTTTTAAATATTAGAGTGTATGCTATTTTCCCCGCCTAGATTCTTCCAAAGCAGATGCTAAGGTGGAGTTTGGGGTACAAGATATTTACTAGGAATCAATACCTATGGAAGGAAGGGGATGGAAGCAATTTGATTGGTTGTCAACATTGTTTTATAGCCAGTCCAACATTCATCTAACACTTTTTTATTTTGCAAACTCTCTCTGGTACTGATATTTATAGAAGAGATTTTTTTTTTAACTTTGATAGTAACTGTGGCTGAGAATGTGGGTGAAGAGAACAGAAAGTCTTACTCCTCAGGGTAGCTAGCACATTTACTTCTCTTGGAACCATTATTGGTACTTGTGTGGAAGAGTAAATGTGTCTTGATATATGAATATGAAGTATTCCAATTATTCATAGAGCAGTGTATCTGTATGTCTTGTGTCTAACAGTGAGAATGAAGGATGGCAAATCTCATGTCAGCATCAACATACAAAACATCCGAATTATTCCCTTCCTTGTGTTTCCATTATACTTTGATATAAGCTCTTTCTCTAGGAATATTAGTTCCAAGAAAGCAAAGCCCATGTTAGAGCATATTTATCTTTGTCACCACTGTGGCAGACCCTGTTCACGGCCTGCCTCATATTTTCTCTGCCCACCTTTGAGTTTATCCATAGTTGTGGTAGAATGTTTCTTGGCAGGTATATGTCTTCTCACCTCATTAGCCTGTTTCTCTTTACCTCCCTGCCTAAGAACAACGAAGAACAGGCGTCAGGGGATATTCCCTCTCCCCTGCAAACCTTAGCTAAGAGTGGATAAGAGGTGATGGTCAAATGTCCTGCTTCCTGCCGCACCAGTTTCCTAAGGTGTTAGAATGTGTCCAGCAGAATTGAGCCCTAGTTGCCTCCTGATGTGTTTTCTTTGTGCCCTGTCTCACTTTTCTTTCCTTTGTCTCTTGTGCTTCCTGTGGTCATCTACTAAGTACACTACCTGCAACCCATTCCTTGTCTCAGGACTTCCTTTGGGGAGAATCCCAACAAAACTGAACACTGTTTCTCTAGCAACTTAGTGTCTGGCACTTAAGAATTCAATGAAGGTGTGTTTAATTCTCTGATTGTGTTGAAGTCCCTTGATTAGGCATATAGTTTTCACTGAAAATCCTAGACCTAGAGCCAGGGACCTAGAGTTTAGGTCTCACGTTACCACTTACTGTTTGTAGCTTTGGGGACTTCAGCTTGCTCCTTTGGGAAATGACCTTTCTCACAGGGCTGACATGAGATCACATGCTGTGATACACCTATATGAAGCGACCTTGTAACACAAAGTGACCCACTCGGCATTTATTTTTATGTATGTTTCTCTCAGTAGATTCCAAACTCCTGTAGGTGGGAATTATATTTTATTAAACTTTATATTTTAGAAGATCATACTGTGGAGCCTGGAGTTTGGAACATAATAAATACTTAGCATATATAACTTGAAGTAGTCGGTGTAAGATCTAAAAGTATAAATGGTGACAAGCAATAAAGGTGACCCCTGTCAAATAAATTCTTATCCAGTTGTTAGAAAATAATTAGCACATGCAAAACAATTGGAGAGCTAAACTGTGTAGTAAGCTACTGGCTAATGGTTGAAGAAGAAAGAGAATGGAGAGATCAATAGGTACTAGATTAGTTAAGGGAGATTATCAAAGAAGTAGGACCTGGTGGACATTGAAGACTAGGCCAGCAGAAGTCTGTCTGGAGAAAGCGCAAAAAAAGTGAGTCCAGAATGAAAGTATGTCCAGGAAGAGTGAGGGACTTGAGGTGTCCTGGAGACAGAAAGTGGAGTAAGCTGACTAGATCATGGAGTGCAGAGCAGCAGTACAGCAGTCCCCCTGTTATTCGCGGGAAATACATTCCAAGACCCCCCGTGGATGCCTGAAACCGCCAATAGTACTGAACCTTATGTATATATATCACTTTTTCCTATTCATACATATCCATGACAAAGTTTATAAATTAGGCATAGTAAAAGATTAACAGTAATGACTAAATAGAACATTTATAATAATACACTGTAATAAAAGTTATGTGAATGTGGTCTCTCTCTCTCGATATCTTATAGTACTATACTTACATTGTGGATAGGCTGGAAAAAGGGTTGATTCATGTCCCAGGCATGATAGAATGGAACTGTGCAAGATTTCATCACATTACTCAGAACAGCTTGCAACTTAAACTTATAAATTATTTCTGGAATTTTTCATTTAATATTTTCAGACCACTGTTGACTGGGTATCTGAAACTTAAGGACTCAAGAAAGGACTGCTGTATGAAATGTGGTCAAGAGCACAAACTTGGAGTCCTTATGCCTGCCTTGGAAGATCACTGGGCCCTTGCTATAACAGACCAAACTTCATTTCCACATCTGTATTAACAGGATAATAAAACTAAGTCCTAATTTTGTGTGGATTAAATTTTATAATATATACACAGCATTTAGTGAGGTACTTGTCATGTCATTATACATTACACATTTATATCCTTATTGCTATTATCATTATTCTGTTGGTGATTAGTAAATATAGGTACTCTCAATTTCAGGCTTGAAGGGTCTTCTAATTCACCATGAATTTGATATATTTGACTTCTGACTTTCCTCTTCACTTCTAAATTCAGCTACTGCACTACTAGAAACAAACTAATAAATACAACATCCTAAAACTACTGAATTTTCAGAGCACCTGCTATTGCTATATGTATTTTCCCAGAATTTTGAGAGGAAAAAGGTGTTGGTAAAAGGGGTGTTGTGTTTCCCAGAAAGTGAATGCTAGTTTGCTTTCCAGGTTTCTAACATGCCTTTCACTTGCAAATGACTCCTCTCATTTAGGGAAGCTTCGGGATGAAAGTTTATGGATGAACCCAGAAGTAATTCCTAGTAATGTCTTTGATGATCAGTTTTACTGTCACATTAAAAACTAAATGCTGTTATTTGGAGAAGAAACAGAATTGATCCTATATTTGAATATCACACAAATAAAGAGCTGCAAGTTGTGCACAAGGTTGTATTGCCTTCAGGGACCTTCATCATAATCTTATTACACAAGTTGGAAATTTTGATCAGTTATATCCAGTCATCATGCATTATTGAAAATATTGACTTGGTTTCTTATACCAAATTTTTGATGTAAGACTTAACACAGCAACATCTTACTTCATTTAGACATTCTTTTCAAGCTATTTCAAATATGTTTGGAAAAATACTCTTCTCACTAGAAATAATCAATTATAGAAAAGAAAGAATAACATATATGTAAATATTCAATCTACACTTTTGATATATAGAATATCCACTTGCATCTATATTTTTATGGGACTAGTAATATTCTTCCTGCATTTACTGGAAGACTCTGAAACGATTGTAAGTAGACTTGGTTTTATTATTGTAGAAAATGAATTTATCACTTTTAATAAAGTTTTCTTACTCTTATACCAAAAGATTTTTTTTTTGAAATGTCTATCAACATAAGACTGGATTGTGGTATTTTTGATTAACTGAATAATATATAGTTATGGTAATGAATAAACTGCAGCTGAAAAAACAGATAATATTTAAATTTAGAACTAAAACAATGCTAGATTAAGAGAGCAGTATAAAAATATACACTATAATTTTATTTATATAAAGTTCAGAAACAAGCAAAATTAAATTATACTATTTAGGAGTGCATAGGTAAGTGATAAAACTAAGGAAAGCAAGGAAGTACTTATTATAAATGAAAGGATAATGATTATTTATAAAGAGACAAGATAGAGCTGTGATCAGAAAGGACACATGATATGTATTCCTCATACTAATCACTTCCCTGCATACATTCTCCACTCCTTGACCCTCTCTACTAGTCACTGTCAGCAAATTTCAATTCTTAGTCTGCTCCGTACCTGTATCAGACTAGCAGAAACTACCTGAGGAAAAACAGTTACCATGCATTATCTCCTTTTATATTTATGACCACTAATTTAAGTGATCTCTGTGTTGTCCAGTCATCCTTCCATATTTCCATATTTAGCATGCTCTAAGATGAATATATCATACGTTCCCCTTTCTCCTCACACCTCTACATTCTGTCTTCCCTTCCCTTTTAGCTGAAGGTCTCATTTCCCTGGGAAAATTAAGGCAAGCAGAAGAGAATGTTCTCATTAGCTCATCTCTGAATCCATCAATCTGCATTGGCACCCATATGGTCTGTCTTCCTTGTTGCAACAAAAGAAGCTGTGCCATTCCTCATTAAAGCCAAACCTTCTGTAAGTATTGATTCCGAGTAATTCTAATCTTAAGATCCTTGCTTTGGCTCTCCTACACTATCAATTTTTCTGAGCTGGATCACTCTCATCATTCTAGAATCATACTGTGGGTTTCCCACTTATTAAAAAGAGGAAAGAAAACTTCCTTGGCCCACTATCTGCCTCCATCCAATAACTCTTTTACTTCATTTCCCTCTATTGCAAAACAATGATTGAAAGAAGTACCTTATTCTCACTGTGTCCACTTGCTAATTCCCATTTGTTTTCTCTTCTGAATCTAATCAAGCTATCCTTTTCTGTATTCCACTAACTGTATTTTCAAGCTAGTGAATATACCCGATGGGGCCAAATCCAAAGACCTACTCTCATTTTTTATTTTATTCAACCTCTAAGCAGAATTTGCTATGGTCAATCAAGTGTTCAAGACACTGCCTCTCCTGTTTTTGTTGTTGTTCTCTGCATCTGTATATTATTCTCACACACTGGATTTTCCTCTTTCATCAGGATCTCTATATTCTGGGGTCCTCAGTGCTTCAATCCTCTGATGCTTTAATTCTCTATACTCCCTCCAGGGATGCCTGTATCCAGGTTTATAACTTTAAATATTGTCTAGATACTGAAAACTCAAAATTTATGTATCTACCAAGACCTTGTCCCTAAATGTCAGACTCCAATTTCCAAATGATGATTTGACATCTTTATTTAAATTTCATATAGGCACTTCAAATGTAACTGTATCAGTGTTCTGCAATTTATTTACTTAGGTCATGAATTTTTGTGTTTTGTGATGATATTTGAACATCTATAACAGAGTTTGGCAAATAGTAGGCATTTAAAAAATTTGTTTGACAAGTGAAATAATTCATATTTCTGATTATGGGCATTTTAGTTGCTCCAAATTTTCATCATTACAAATAAAGTTACAGTGAATATATTAAAATATGTCTCTGTATTCAAAATAACCATGAGAATTCTTTAGGCTATTTACCCTGAAATACTGTTGATAATGTGAAGGGTATGAGTAATCTCAACTTTACTATGAAGTTATTCTCCAAAGTTTATGAGAACTTTCCTGTCACATCTTCATCAACACTTGATTTTGACAAACATGTTTTTGTTTTTTGTTTGTTTTTAACCAGTCTGAGGGAGATGAAACTGTATAGTTTGGTTGCGACAGCTGTTTTAATTTCCCTATTTTAATTTTCCTGTTTATTTGTAAAATTAAGATCTACCTATCATTAGATTCGCTTGTAGTGTGTTAGTGGAAAATTTAAGTATAAATTTAGAGCTTAGATCTTTGATAGGTATATTGGTTATTTGAATTTCTATGTTCTGTGAATTACATTTTTATATATTTGTCCAATTTTTATCAGACTCTTTTTCTTATTTTATTGATATATAATAGTCTCAAATAAATTGGATGTTAATCCTTTACCTATTATATATTTTTCTTTTATTCAAGCATTTTTTTTCCTAGAAGCTAAAATTTTGATATAGTCACATTTGTTAATCTTTGTTTTTGTTATTTGTGAATGTACCATTTAAGAAATTCCTTTTAAATTCACATTTTATTCAAATAATCATAAAATTTTATTATCATATTTAAATTTTTAATCTGAGGTCAAACAAACCATCTTTCTATGCTGATTTTTTTAAAACTCCACCATTACATACTGAAGTTCCACGTAAATTTAAATATCTATTGGTTCTTTATTCTTCTTTACTATCCTATACATAAATCTATTTGTAAATACAATTCTGTGTTAATTGCTTTAGCTTTATAAAATTCTTCAGTCTCTAGTATGACAGTACACTTACTTTTTCATTTATTCAGGATTGCCTTAGCTATTGTCAGACATATACTCTTTCAGACACTCAGAATAAATTTGGCTAGTTCTAATAGTAAATCAATGGAGACTTGGGGCTGGAAATGTACTGAATGTATAGATTTCTTTGAGGAGAATGGATGTCTTTCTATAGCATGGATTATGATCTCATTTATATATTTATGCCTATAAATCCATCTACTTATGGTACATAAAAATTTAATGGTGGAATATTAGACACATTTTTACTTTTTTGTTTGTACCTTTTTAAATTGCATGGTACGTAGGCTTTTTTAAAAAAAGCCATCTTCTAAAAGTTCAGAAAAGTATTATAATGTTCCAGATATATCTTAAATTGATCTTAGGGTGAATAAACAAATGATAAAACATATTTCTGAACAAATGACACTCTCCTTATAACTAACTGCCTACAGGACCTGTTAGAGTGGACAAAGTTGGTGCCCTGCCAGGAATCTCCAGGGTCTTATTTACAAATTCTCTGGAGGACTATGCATAGGGTTCCCAGAGTGCTTTGACTGCACACGCAGAGTCAGAAGTGTACGAGACATTATCTACCACCCTCTTTTTTTGTGTGGCCAATGGACGATGGTGCAGGGTGTGAAAGTACAGAAAGGACAGTTCCCTCTTCTGAGCTGGGATAAACTCTAGGGCACACTTCGCACTCCAGAGCTCCCAGAATAATGAGGCTGAAGCTGAGACTTTGCCTGATCTGCACCTTGTGTAGCGTCCCCTTCCTGTCCCATTTTCCCCAATCCCCTGAAAGTTTCTCTTAGGAATACTTCCTTAAAAAGTGTTATAGGCTGAATTATGTCCTCCAAATTCTTATGCTGAAGTCTTACATCCAGTACCTCATAAGGTGTCTGTATTTGGAGATAGGATCTCTAAAGAGGTAATTAAGGTTAAATGAGATCATTAGGGTAGGCCTTAATCCAATATGACTGGTGTCTTCTGAAAAAAAGGATATTAGGACACCAAAAACACAGAAGGGAGACCATGTGAAAACACAAGGAGAAGATGACCATCCATAAGCCAAGGAGAGTCTTTGAAAGAAACCAATATTATCAATATTTTGTTCTCAGATTTCCAGCCTCCAGAATTGTGAGAAAATAAATTTCTACTTTTTAAGACACTCGGTCTGTGGTACTTTACTACGGCATCCCAAGCAAACTAACACAATAAGTTACTTGCAGTAAATCCTCTCTAATATTCTGCAAATGATTCTTCTATGTGCTTTAAAAAATATTACAGTGTTATTTAAAAAATACAAAATAACCCAAAACTTAGTTATAGGATTATCTTTTGAATCATATACCACTCTCATGGAAAAGTACATAGAAAATGTATTATATGACTTTTCAAAAATTAAAATGATTGGGTGACATTGGTTAATCAGATCAAATAGGTTTTAAGTATACAATTCAATAATACATCATATGTATATTGCATTGTGTGTTCACCACCTAAAGTTAAATTTCCTTTTGTAACCAAATATGTGAACTCCTTTACCCCAATACACCTCCCCCAGAATGATTCTTAAAGTTTAGTGGACTTTACCCTTACAATGAGAAAATGTAAATATTTTTAATGTTCTGAGGCTTATAATATTTATAATTAAAATTCTGATTTGTAATTTTGTCAATCACATGAATTATAATGTTTCCATCACAATTTTGAATCTTTACTCCGGAAGCACTAGGCATTTAATTTGAAATACAGGCAATGGTTGAGAATGTTGCTATTAAATATCTTAAATGTCCCTCAAGAAAAGCAATGTTAATCTTAAAAGCAAAGTGATATACAAAGTGTGTGATTATGGAATTCGTACACAAATATCCACATACCCAGGTAGACTCCCCAAAGTTACTAACTTTAAATCCAAGGTATAGAGTTTCTATTCAACCGTTTTCTCAGTGTCAGGGTTGACAGTGAGGTCCTCATCATCCACCATTTTGCTTCATTCACGGGCAAAAGAATTGAGAAATGAGAAAAGATAACTGTGGGACGAGGTGCTATTCATTTCTATAGTGTAATCTGTCTCCCGCTGCTTTTGCTCATTACTGCCCTCACTTCATTTTATTTCCTGTAGGAATGTTCATGCAGACTGGCCAGGGTAGTAGAATTATCACTAAAATCAGCCCCATTGCTACTTGACCAATGAATAAGACCCTGATGATTCCTTGATCCCTGTTTGGATTAATACATTTTATCAATTGTTAATGTGGCCTCTGCCTGACCTTTCCCATCCCCCACCATCACACCTCCTTAAAAAGGGAAAAGTCAGTACTTCAGGTATGGAATGGAACTGCTCTGTCACTTTCCCTCCTGCTTCTCATTTGTCTGTTCTCAAATCTACTATAATAGAAACTATTATCTAGGAATAATTATTTGAACATTATGTTATTTTGAGTGAATGCATTGAATTTATTGGCTCGATAGACTTTGACTTGCTTTGTTTCAGCTTCTATTTGAGCTAAATTTCTTTTATAAATGTAATAGAGATCATAGTTTCTGATCACACCTTATAAAATTTGTAGTGATATGGAGGTTCACAAGGTGTCTACTATTCTATGTGACAGAAACTTGTAAAAGATGGGATTTGGAGACAGTGGGCCTAGATTGGAATTTCTTTTCCATTGATTATTGGCTATGTTTTTAAAAAAGTTTTACTTAACATCTCCATAGCTTTATTTTCTCATTAATAAAATGGGAATGATAATCATTTAAAAAATTAAAAAATGTTTTCATAAAATTAGAAGTGAGACAATACTACAATGTATAGAACATAATGAACATTCAATTTATTACCTATCATTTTTGTTATTCAGATTTTAAAGACTTTTACTAATTCATTATACTTTTATTGAAACTTACTCTTTGGTAGGCATTGTACTTGGTATTGAAAACATCTAGATGAACAAGGCATAGAACACTTACTGGGAAAACAATTTGTCTAAAGGAAGAGTCAGACAAAGCACAAATAATTTCAGCGTAGCATAATAACTATGATAGAGGTTTATGCAAAGAACTTGGGGGGAACCTTTTCATACTATGCCCCCCCCACACCCTGACATTCCCTACCCAGCTTCCCCACTTATTTTTCTTCATAACATCATTATTATCATGCTGTATGTTTGCCTCACATACTTGCTTACTGTCTATATATTCCCACTAGAATATAAACTCCTAGAGGAAAGAGATTTCTGTCATTTAGTTTACTGCTGCCATGTCATTGCCTAAAACACTGCCTGGCACATAGTAAACTCTGAATAAGTGTTTGTTGAGAGAATGACTTATCAATGTTCCTTAGTTTCATACCATTCTTATCGAATGGCCGAGCAGTTTCTTCCTTCAGGCTCTTCTGTTGTCTTAGAGGATAAGATTTAACATAGCAGCTTCTCAATTTAAAACACTGTTTTAAGAGTTTCAGATGAAGAAATATAGTACATATATGTCAGTCTTTCCAGATGTCTTAAATCTGAATAGCTCAATCACTGATTGGAAACCACAAGCTAGGCTTAGTAAGGCGAAATTTACAGGAGGTAACTTTAAATTCTTACACTTATGGTCCAACTAGAAAAATATAGGACTAAGGAGACTTTGCTTAATAGCAATTAATGGAAAAATAAGAGGTGGGATATTTGGTTTATTATGAAGATATAATGAGCCAAGGGACTTGCCAAAAAAAGCTAAGGCAAAAAATAAGCTCTTAGTCTGCTTAGTAAAAACTCAGACTTAACATTCCCACTCTAGTATGTACTAGTGAGGCAACATTTGAGGAACTGTGCTAACTTTTGTTATTAAAAGTTGACGATAGCTCTGAATGGTCTGGAGACCAGGTCACATAAATATTATGCAAACTAAGTTTATTTGGCCTGTAATAAAAAAGATTTAGGAAAAATATGATTGCTGCTTTTAAATATTTGAAAAACCATTTTGTTTAAGCATTTATATTTATTCTAATAATTAAATAGTAGTATGACATAATGGAGAGAACACAACATTGTAGTCAAATGGAGCTAATTTCGGTTCTAGCACAGGCATGGACCATCTGTATCATTTTGGTCCCTAGACCCTTCATTTCCCAAGATCAAAAATAAAAAAAAAAATAATTAAGCTTACATTATATGGTTGTTGTGGTGATTGTGAATATGACTGGCTAAGCATGTGCCGCATACCTGATTTTTTGTAAATGATAACTATTTTACATAGTTCTCAGGGGAAGAAGTACTACTAATGGAATTACATACAGCAAAACTCAAAACAAAGTTCTCAGTGAGTTCATTATCACAGGAGGAACTTCAATGACTAAATGGTCACCCATCATCAATCTTGTTAGTTCCCTTTCAATTCCATGATTTTAATACTGTAGTCTATATCATTACAATGGAAGCTGTTCTAGGGAAATATAATTCAAAATAAACCATATAAAGAGATAGAATGTGTCCAAATAAATACTATTATTGCACTCACAGATACTATTGAACACAGGAAAAAACTGACTTTCATGTATCAATATACCTTCATGAATTGCAGAAAGATCTTGAGAGACAGGACAGAATTTAAATCCTAGCTGTGCCAATTAGCCTTGAACTCTTAGGCCAATTTTTAATCTCTCTCAGTCTCAATTAAGTAAGTTGGAGGGGATATCATCTCACAGAGTCATTGAGAGTGGTTGTCCTGCACTTGGTGCATAATCTAGCACATAGTAGTTACTCATTAAAGAATCATATCTCTCTTGCTACTCCCCAGGGAAATAACATTTATGACCACTTTCTTCTCTTTTTAAAAATGGAGACCAAAATGAAGTACTGAGATCATAGCAAAATGAGACTTGAGAAAATGTCCAGAGTAATTAATTTATGCGGGCTGTAAAAAATTATGGACAAAAGAATCAAGCAATAAGGATTTGAGGCAGGTATACTACTGATTCTGTCATTTTGAGCAAGTCATTAAACTCCTGCCTCTCCATATAGGACAAATGATGAAGATGCTCTTAACCACATAGAAGAAAAACCACAGGATAAATATGAATGGCACAATGTAATGTTGCTTTTACTCATTAAATTTTGCATTTTAAAACAGCTAACTGTGCTATTGTATGGAATTCACACAAAATGACAAGAAATAGGAAATACTTAGTTGTCTTTAAAGACCTTATTTTTTCTAAGCAATAACAAATTATATTAATCAAGATTCTTGTTTTTATAGGAAAAATTAAACAAGCACATTAAAATTTTAAGTGAGTTAGTTTTCAAAGTATTGTTATACATTTAGTAATTATGTAATTCATTTTAGAGTCTTTCTTCCTGGATTGTAAGTAATATGAAGGGAGGAAAATATCTCTCTTGTTTACTTCTACATCTCTAGTACTATATGAATACATGTTCCATGATTATATTTTAGATAAATAAATTATTCAAACAGGCCACCTAAATGTTTATCCCAGAAAGGCACAGGCAATCCATTCCCACTCTCTCCTTCATCCTCACCCTAGTGGGCACATAATATACCCCTGCCTCCCACTATACACTTTTTATGTCAGTTTTATTTTTCTTGATTGAGCTATTTGAACAAAAGATTCATTATATTATTCTTGTGCCCAAAGTGTCTGGGAAATAGTAGCCATCAAGAAGTGTTCTATGAGCGACAGACCAAGGGACTCGATAATTGCAGGGAGGAGTAGAGTTGAAGCTGACAAACAGGCTTCAGGCACTATTCCAACTCTGACTGTGAGACATCTCAGCTGCTTCTGCATTGACTCATTATGGCCATCTTTCCCACATTTCTATTTCTGTTACACATGACTAGAAAACATACTTAGGAACGAGAATTATATTCAAAGTATTCAACAACTGCTAGGCAGTGAGAACTGACCAAGCAAACTAGGGCCATTCGCATGCTATCCAGAGCAAGGTCCTAAAGTCCTCTTACAGTGCTAAACATCATTTTGTAGATTTTGAATAGTAAGTTGGGCTGGAGGGGGTCTGAGGGGAGGTGGCCAACAGCTAAGCAAAGGTGGAAGAGGAGATACCAAGAGGCATGGAATAGTGGCTATTTACCCACTGAAATGGAAATATTTCAAAATCTTAACAGTCAGTATGCCTGTGCTAGAATGTATTGGCTGCATATCAGCTCTGCTTAGCAACATGCATTAATAACGGAATTGGCAGAATGTCAACAAGTTCTACAAATTGGAATCCTGCCAATTCTTTTCGACTACCACAACTCTTAACAATCTCTGCTAACATCCCTTTTCTTAAAGAATGCAGACTGGAAAATGAATGGGGAATTTTAGTATCTGCAGAAATGTGAATGGTATAACTCACTATTTTACAGAAGCCTGATTTATAGGAGGGGAATGGGAAATTATGTGTGAGATCTAAAATTGCAATCTCTTGGGATCTTTTCTATTTTTCAAAAGAGAGGCAGGTCAGGTCAGAATTTTATTATTTTTGGCTGAAGGCCAACTAATGTCTTACAGTGTGATCTTAATATGTTTTAAAAAATATCAGAACAAAGTTAGAGTGAGATTCTAAGAGCAAAAGTTGGTAATAACAATTGAGAGTTGATTTCATAAAGGACAACAGCCTAAGACTTCACTGGGTTCTTTTAACTTGTAGTGTCTTTTCATTAACTACATCAAATATCAGACAGGAATAGAGACCTCAAATTCTACCATAGTCAGACAATAAAGAATTGCTTCTTTCTTAAGTTTTTCAGATCAAAATGGCACCCAAGAAGCTTCTTACATGTTCACACATCCATCTAGTATAATTAAGAGCTATATAAAAGGACATAACTCAAGGATTACAACATTATCAATTTACTGATTTAGAAGAGTCTTGGGTTCTTGCCTTTAATAATAACAGTTGCCATCATGACATTTTGCAGCTGAAGAAAGTTAAAACTAATCAAGTAGAATAATCTATTTTTAATTATATTTAAACGCTTTAAATCAGGTGGATTTTTATCTTTTATAAAACACAGTTATTTATGGTAGAAATTGGTATATATTTAAATTCCTTATCTTATGGGACTAAAATATAGAAAGTATGTCTTAATTTAAATCACATGTATTATACAAGCTATAATCAAAATGCATTTATAAAATATGCAAGCTTTTTTATGTTAAATAATTTCTTTTCAATCTGATAAAAACAAATAAATAAACCAAAAGTTTCACAAAATGGATATATAAAACTTGAGCACTTTAAGAGTCAAGTATATATGTCATCAGGGTTTAGGGCATTTTAAAAAATTTCTGATAAGTTCCTATCAAAAAAGGCAAATCATGTACTACTTTGAATATAATAGTCTCATTATTTATTCTTTAAATTTTCTCAGTTGGTTAATTGATTTCTAAACAAATAATCTTTGACTAAAATTTCCTCTTACATTAAGAAAAATAACTGCTACTTATCTTCTTGAAACAATATTATGATATTTCAAATAATTCTTTAATTTTACATTCTTTATAACTATAAATCTTTTAAGAACATAGATCCAAGAAAGCATGTAGAGGATGTTTGTTTTTTTGACTTATGTTTCAACAGGTTAAAAATTTACCATTTCATTCTGCAATAATGACTAGACAGTGAATTCATAAATCATGGCAGAAAATGGGCAGTGAAATGAAAATGGAGTCTGTCTAGCAATGAATTGAATTCACCTCATTTTCATATATGGCACTATGTTGATTTAAGAGGTAATTAAAAGGAAGGTTTTTTTCTGATAGTGTCTTAGTCCTGATCTCCTGAATCACAGAGACTATGAAATTACTGCTTGGATTTTCAGTTTAGGGAGAGATATTGATGTAATGCCCAGTTCTTATTACCCATTTCATATTTAGAAAACGTAGTCTCATATCGACAATGTATCTTACTTTTAATCCCATATGCCTATTAATTTATTTCCTTTATATTCTCTAGACTTATGAAGTCTACATTTCTAAGCTTTGTTTTGAGATGTTGGTTGCTCCCAATCTTTCTAAATTTATTTGTCATTAATAAGTTTTCTGAGTCCTCTACTTAAACTGATCTGCATACACCATCTCTTTTCATTAGAACAAGGTGCATCACTCCTAATTTTTGCTAAAAATAGCTTACAGAAGAATGGACCAAGGTCTGAGCTGATAGGTAAGGCTGATAGCTCTGGCCTGTAAGTTGTGAATGAAGGTGTTACCAGGCCTGAGCATTTATTTGTAGGCAATAGTATATATAACTTCTCTTTTCCTCTAGATCAGCATTAGGCAGCATATGAGATAGTGGCTGGTCCATAACCCAGCCTTATGAACCCTGAATGGGAGAGTAGAAAGAAGAATGAGAAATGTCTTCATTATTTTAAAACCCTGAGATTTGAGGATTACTTGTTACCCCAGAATAATTTAATCTATCTCAGGCATAACTTTACCTCCATTTTCAGGCATCATACAATTAATTTGTTATGTATCTTTCCACATTTTGGTTCACATTTTTAGAAAATGTAAACATATACATAAATATAGGGCATTTTTACAATCCAAACAGGATTATCTTGTTCTCTTTGATTTGCAGATTTTTCAAAAATACAATTACATTGTCTACATTAGATTTTGATTTTACCTAAAATATTTTATATAAAACAATTGAGGTACTTCTATATTTAATAATATTAAGAAATGCTAATTTTATAATTAAGATGAAACTTTCTTATATAAAGGAAGGAAATTTTCAGGGAAAGTCATACCTTTTGTAAAAATTTTTTCTCAATTTAGGATAGTTCTATTCATAATTAAGGTTACTATACATACATAGCATTTTTTTTGTACAGTGTCATATTCTTTTCTAATTTGAATTCTTTGAACTTCAAAATAAACAAAAAATATAAACAGAGAAATGTAACTATAAGAAAATCTTTATACAAGTTTTGAGAATTGCATCTAGTAAACATCTAGTAAACAAAACACTCCTTAATTTTTCATACTTTGATTTATATAATTTTACCATTTTAATCTATTCAAGTTTTATGTAAATGTTAGATTATTTTAAAAATACTTGCTTCTATTTTCACAAGTATAATTTAATTAAATGCCTTATGTTGACAAATTATGGTCAGATCAGGTAAATATTATTTTTTAGTTCTGGGAAGTGAGTATGTTGCCATGCACATTAAGGTTGCCATATGCATAGTGACTTGAAAAGTTGAAATAATTTAAGAATAAAAGATTATATAATTAAGTGCTAATTGCTATTACTCATGATATTTTAAAATAAAGCTCTTTCACTTTTTAGATCAACCATTTTCTTCTGAGGGAAATACAAGATGATGCAGCTTTTGTGGGGAAAAAATTTTCAAGAGGACTAATTTTTTAAGAGTTTGTTTATAACCTGGTTGTTTTAAATATGTGGTATCTTGGGACATACTCTATAATAGAATAGTAAAATAGATTTTTATTAATCATTGTTTTTTTGTGACTTAGGTATCCAACCATAACTGAAAACTTTAATTTGCAAGTTTATAACTTCTTATTATCTATAGAAATAATTAAAATTATAAAAATGTATAACTTCATTTACCATTTACCATTAGTAGAGTGGTAACTAATATTGAGATATAGTTATACATATAATTATTTTTATATTATTAAAACAGTCATGCATACCTAATTACCAGGATATTTTTGACTTTGTACTTTATAATACTACGTTTTTTATCAATAGGAAATACAGCAAGACAGAAGGCAACTCAGAGTATAAAGTCTTTTACTTTTTTTAATGTCAATTACTTAAAAAAAAAGGGAACAATGTACAATAAGAATAGAAATCTTGCTGGCTATTGCAGACAGCTAATC
>NW_006436284.1:3007837-3047625 GCF_000325575.1 Pteropus alecto
AAAAATGGTAGCTTACATGACTTTTTGTCCTTATATATATATATATATATGTACACACATACATACATACACATACATACAACATGAATGTACATAAATGTAATAAACATGAATCTAATAAATGTATAACAAGGTATCTTTTGCTTATTCAGTCATTTAGTTCTTAATGAAAATAATAACAATTGGGTGGCCTGTTTTTACACACTGTGTTAGAAAGTACTAAGTGTTACATTATCTTAATCCTCCCAACCACCTTAAATTATTTATTTTTCTTAATTTACAGTTGGTGAACCTGAGGCCCAGACAGGTTAAGTAAATCGTCCAAGGTCATACAGCAAGTAAATGACAGAGCCAATATTGATAGTAAAGATGTTTGGTTTACAATCTATATTTAGTCCATGATGTCACACTGAAATTAATTCAATGTCAAGGTAAACATGCAGCAATAATAGAGAAGAATTATTTTTATTGAAATAGCTGACACTTACTGTGTAAGTATTGTGTGCTAAAGACTTAGCAAATACATTTTTCCAATATATTATTTAATCCTCCCAATACCCCTATATTATTTTCAACATTTTAGAATAAAAGAAAAGAAACCGAAGAACAGAAAGGTTAGATCACTTGCCCTATTACATGACTAGAAAGTGCTGGAGCTATAATTAGATCCAAGGCAGACAGAAGCTAGAGCCCACAGGATGTTTGTAAGTGAAGTTAAGATTCTGGGTATGAACACACGAGAAAGAGGGCTGAGCGATTACTTAGTACATTTTTTAAATTAAGTTTATTGAGGTAACATTGGTTAACAAAATTATAGAATTTTCAGGTGTACATTATAATAGTACATTTGTTTTACATCATTAAGTGTACCAATTATATAGGTAGCTGTCTCAAAATTCCACTACACTTTCTCTGTCCAGATAGTAACAAAAGCATAGTATAATCTCTACTTAAATCTTTTTGATTCTTTATGATCAGTAAAATTATTCAGAACTCAAGTCAGAAATAGTCTTTAGACCACAATGATGGGGATTCTGTTTTTGTTTAAGTGCTACTGTAAAGGTTTTTGTTTCTTAAAATACCCTGAACTCACAGAAAAAAATGGAGGGGAGGAGGGAGAGATTCCAAAAAGATTCTTAACATAGATTATTTTGTGTACTAAATCTTGGATATGAGGGAAAGTCGGAAGCAAAAATAACCAAAAGCTCTGCAGCAGGTGGCTTAGGCAGCAAAATAAAATTTTTGCTTCCATGGTTAGTTTTACATGTAACTTGGTTAGTCTATCATGTCCAGTTATTTAATTAAACACTGATCTAGGTGCTGTTGTGAAAGTATTTTATAGATGTGGTTAACATCTACAACTAGTTGACTTTAAGTAAAAGAAATTACCTCTAAAATGTGAGTGCACCTTTTCCAATCAACTGAAGGAATAGGAGAAAAAACTAAAGTTCCCTGGAGAAGAAATTGGTGTCAAGACTTTAGCATCAACTCCTATCTAAGTGTCCAAACTACTGGACTGCTTTATGCAGTCTGGAATTGCCAGCACCCACAATCACATAAGCTAACTCTTTAAAATAAATCATATGAAATATATATTTTATAATTTGCAAAATAAATAATATATAATATAATATACACATTTCTAAGATACATATATATGTACATATATATCTTATTATTTTTGTTTTCTAAAGAACCTTGACTGATCTAAGTGTTTATTTTAATCACTTTAAACTGTAAGGGCATTAATACCCATCAATAATAGTGTATTGGAAGACACAGCCAATTGCAGATAAATCTATATTGCAGCATCCGTTATCATCTGTGAATCTTACTCAATGCTGGAATCCAAAATAGTCATTTCATAAATGTAACTTATGTTATTTTCAGCGTGCTGACCCCATTTTGACAAAAAACACATTTTGATTTGGCCGTTGGTCAATATGGGTACAGCTTTGTGATCTGTGGTGTTTGGGGAAACAGTTTCTTTTATCAATTATGTCTTTCTGGAATGTCTTCATTTTTCTGTAATACTGAGGAAGACTATAAATACATTTTTCTTATGGTAAATATTTTTCATACAAACAGATCTAAATTAAAAAATGAAAATATTAAGATTTGAAAAATTATGGCCTTATAACAATTTTTATTGTTTAAGATTATCTTGACCATGACCTAAATTAAGATGTTAACTAGTTATTTGATCTACTTGAAGTTAAAGTATTGCATAAACACCGCTTTTGTTATTCAAATTTCGAGAAGGCTGGATTTAAGTGAAAATTTTTTATTCTGAAGTTTTTGTGTAATGCAAAAGATTTCTCTATAAAACTTAGTTCATGTGAATTCACTATGGAAATTTGAATGAAATTTTCTACATATTCATTTTGTAGATGAATTATTTCCTTGAACAAAAATAAGATATTATCTAGATTCTTTCTTCATAGTTGAAAAACTAAGTGACCTATTTTTTAAGAAAATTCCATCAATGACTGTAAATTAATGTTGCAATTAGAAATCAATGTGAACAAATTATTGCATGCACGGGACATTGCTAATGATTAAATTATAAAACAATACAATAATTAGTAAAAATGTTATTTTCTCTATTTCATGATGCCTTTAATTAGAATTATGTTTCTTATTATTTAATTAGAATTATTATTCTTATTTGAAAAGGAGCAAGCAACCCAACCATAGTCTCATTATAAAAAAAAAATGTTCGTCAGCGGAGAGTATTTAATTATCAAAGAGTGATGAACTGATTGCACATTTACAAAGTGTTCTTATAAGTAAGATCAGTGAAGTAAAGAAAAGAATTTTCAATACATAGGCGTAAACAGTCACTGTCCAGTGTTAGGTTGAGCCCAGTGTTTCTTCAATTTATTTAAGATGAAACCCCAGATTAGGGCGCCCTTACAACAAAGTCAAAGTAAATTAGTCTTAACTAACAGACAAGTAGTAAACTGCTTGAGGTCAGCTCCACCCTCAAGAAAGTGGACATTAGTGAGAGGTTTAAAGCATTGTCTGTTTTTATAGGCAGTGCAGAAAAAGGGTAAGCCAATAAAATATAATCGTTCCAGTCTACATTTTAATAGTAACCTCCAAAGGACAGAACACTTCCCCGAGTTTTAGAGGTAAGGCCTTGCACCAAGTTAAAAATGATATGTGAGCAAAGCAAATTGTTGCCGTTTTACTTTTATCCTGAGCACTGAATGTAACAAGCAAATACTAATCAAACTCATACCAAATCACTGGCTTTTTGGGGCAAGATGACTTTGGGGCCATGTGCAGACCCCAGGGACTAACTTGAGGTTTGCCCAGTTTACCCAGTGGATAAATCATAGGAGGCTCCCTCAGTCTGTGTTGGGGAGGAAGAAAGAAACACCAATCTAAGAATCTTGGGATGCTATTGGGAAATGTTAGGCTTGAGCAGCTGTAGTCAATTATGGCTTCATTTTCTCTCCAGTCGTCTTTGGTTGCATGCCACAACTGCACAGGGCATTGAGGTTTATGGCTCTAAAATAGCCTTGTCATTTTGTGAAGGCTAACAGAGCAAAGAGGTTTGATAAATGGTTAAAAAAAATGTTACTTAGGAAGCAGCTTCAATCAGATTAGTTTATTGGGTTTTTTTCCTTCAGAATTCCAATAGTCTTCAAGTATCTAGTAAGTAAACATTGATGGCACCAAATTGATAAGCAAAATAAAAGCTTTAAAAAAATCTATGTCTTGCTTTGTTTACAAGGTATTTATACTACATATTATGGTAAATTAATCCAATAAATTATATATTTAGTTTACTCTTAGAGCATTTACTTGGAATAGTAGGGCAAAGGTGATATAAATGGATCACAAAGAAGATATGGGCTGCAACTCTAAACAGCTTCAAAGTTTTTATTTTACTTTTAGCAAGAAATACTAATGTCTTGTTCACTCCCATACTTTTCACGTATGCCATCACTTAATATACAGGGAAAAATGTTATAAAATAATGTACCATTCATATATTCAGTGCCAATAGGCCCATCAGCTGATACACAATGTTGAATACTTAGAGTGGGAAAGATGGAGATGTCTATTAAGAAACAGCCACTGCTTTATAGACTCAATTATTTAACTTATTATTAAACATACATATCTAAACAAGTTTCAATTTACTGAAAAAGAAATCATGTGGAATTCTGAAAGCCAATGGCTTGAAAAAAATTCTACTAATTTACAGCAGACTGCAGGAACAACAGGGCCTTTTTCCACTGGTGTTCAATGTAATTGCAACAGTGATGGGATTCAGACTTTCCTCCCTGTGAAATTTGTCTTTCGTCCAATCAACGCAAACAACTAATGCACTGCAAAGTATATTATATTCCATCTACTTCCCAATAAAGTCAGTGGTGTCCAATCAGACACCTATTGTTAGCAGAGAATCTGAAATTGATACAATCATCACATTGATCCAAAGTTGTCAATCATCCTACATCTGTACTTCCTTCTTTCTCTTCCTCAGAATTTATAGATTTCCCATGGATATTGTCATATTTACCCTGAGCTTTAGAAAGTAATTGCTAAAATCATAGATTTTTAAAGTGATTAGAAAATGTAATTTTTAAAGTTGATTCAAGTATTTTTTTTCTACTTGGCACTTAATATTTTGACAAATGCTATTTACTTTTCACTGAAAACTAGTTTTACTTTAATCTATTTTATCTATTCCTTTTTAAAGTACTATATAAAGCCATTTAAAATTTTGTGACTTACAAAGATATCTTGATATTTAATTCAATTTTTGTTATATTTCTTTATGTATACATATATACATACATACAAAGCTGAAAGCTATTAAACATGTAATTTCCATCAGAATTTATTCATTAAAAATCCATATTTTCTTATTATAAACTCTTTAGGATTTTCAAATGAGTTGAATACAAGCTTCTTAAAGGCAGGGACCTGAATTTTATGTTCTTTGTAGTTAGAATCCTAAATATGCCAGATATTTTGGAATAGTGAAAGAATAAGACTTTTATGTTAAGTAAGCTTCTCCTTTATTTCCATTTACTTCTGAAGATGTCTAAGTTTATTATTCATAATGATTGCATTTAATTTCTCATAGTTTAGTGGTATAAGTTTCTGAAATGTCAAATGGTATCAGGATACTGGTTGGAGCAAATTAATAGCTTATACATAGAAAACCTCTGGCCCTAATGTAGTAGTAGAATCATTTAAATATTCCTCTGATCTTTTTTTGGTCATGAGTGAATTATGACTTTCATTCACATTTCAGCCTCCATCACATTACTACACATATCTTTTGTAGTCCATCAATTCTGGCAATGTGTTATAACATGGTTTTAAAATAGCATTTTCTTAGATTCTCTCTTATGCCCCATCAAAATAACACATAATGATCTAGGAAACCATATGTAAATAATTCAAATATAGTTCCAAATGATATATTTAATGAAATAGATCAAATTCACGATGACATCAAGATTAAGATGAACATTTAAAAATATTTTGTGCTAAACAAATATAGAAGTAGTAAAAAAGGATATAGGTCAGGAATGTAAAATTTACACATTCAGTTAATCAGAGTTTATTTTCACTATTTGTACTGAGAGTAGAATGCATGAAATTTCTGAAATCTCGATCATCCGTGTCTCAGTACATTTAATATTTCAAGGAGAATATCATTAAGCTTTTTACTATAAACAATTCATTAAACAGAGGTAATTAAACCAATGTGTAACATATATAAATATAAATGTGTTTTTATTATACTCATATCTGTGTCACAAATAGAAAGATAATTACCATTTCTCAGATTCTGACTTCCCCACCCTGGACTCCAGTTGCTGTTTGTTACAAAAATGGTTTTTAAATATATCTGTATTATCTATATCTATGTCTATATTTATACTTTACATATATACCTATATCTATCTATATCTTATCTATATATCTATATCTATATAAATATACAATTATATAAATATAAATATAGATATATAAATATATGTGTATATATATTTATATATACACATACATACATCAATGTGCATATCAATGACATGGGAAGCAGATGCCACCCATAGGATAAATCATGCCATTGCCATTCGAGCTATTAGGTGTGAAACAGCAATAAAATTAGGTTATTACTGACCAAGGCTATGCACATGTAACAAAATTGTTTCACAAAGAGAAGAGTTGTAGCACCTGTTTACAGAGTTGCTATTAATATTCATATATCTATCCCAAAAATCATATGTAAGCAGATGGATGAAATTTGAAACCTGTCAAAGCACAATTTCTTAATTGCTTTAAATAAAACATTCCTACAATTGGTGGAGAAGCAATTAAATGTGTACTATATTCATTACCACTTTTCAGTGTCACAGTTTTCATAATTATGAAAACCAATATACAGGATATTCATTACAACATTAGTGATTGGTACAAAATTTTAACTTTCAAGTCTTCAATGGCAGTTGTAGAAAATCCAGGTACACTTACTACCTCAAAGTTGAGTAAATGATATCCCTCTAATTTGTCACAGTTTTAATGTGTGGATGGAAAATATCAGAGTTGGAAAATATGTCGATAGTATATTAATTGGACCTACAATATGAACCTTTATATTGAGAATTTTGTATCTTTTTAACCAAAGTGTCCTATATTATGTCTATTGGCTCCATGTCAGGTAATCTTTGCTTAGTGGCAAAATAATAATATAATCATATACTAGTGTGCTTAATAGCATGTGTTTAACTTATTATAAACTTCTCTAACTGTTTACACTTTTAAAAATATTTAATTTAATCATGTTTTAGTTATCACATTAATCTTGTAAAAATGACTCATGAAATCAATTTATCATCGTATCTTCATTACAATCTCTCTCTAAAATAATCAGTTAAATAAAATAAAAGGAAGAATATGGTGTTAATAAAACAATAAATTATGATTACAACACAGAAAAACTATGGACTTGATATGTACTTTTAAGAGCTTTCTTAAAAATTATTTAAAATTAAATTGACAAAACTTTGGCAATTTAAAATTCTTCTTCTTTTTTTTTAAATTCCACCTACTGAGTATGTTGCTTCTGCACTTAGGGTTTTGTATTTGCTTTTCATGCTCTCTAGACTATTGTATAGAGAATTAATTGACAGGTACACCATTGGAGGCAGACATCAGTTAGGAAGTTCTTCTAATTGTTAAGAAGAAAACTGATGAGGATTTCAACTGGAGAATGGTAGTGGAAACTGAAGAGGAGGTATTTAGAAAATATTTAGGTAATAAAATTTGCAAAGAAAAATGGCTGTATCTTGGTGAGAGAGAAGAAACTAATGAGAATGATTCCAATGATTTGGCTAAAGTATTTGGAAGTGGGTCCATTGAATGAAATAAGAAATCATGGGGGAAGGATCCTGAGGAGAGAATAAATCGATTCAGTTTTATATAAGCTATTCTTGGGATATTTGTGAAATGTCTGGTTGGAGACTTGAGTAAGCAATTGGATGTATTTTGGTGATCTAGTCTGACATATAAACATCAGATTAATATAATAATATTTGAATTCATAGAAGTAGTCTTGCTCATCTATAACTACAATAGAGTTAGGAAAAAAAGAGGATCAATCATCTAATCCTGAGCACTCTTATATAGAAGAGAGGAAGCTAAGCCAGAAAAAGAGCCCAAGATGGAAAACTAAAGAGACAGGAGGAAAACCAGAAACACATGAATGGCTTCACGGTAGCTGAGTTGAGAATGATTCAGAACAAAGAAAGGGATCTAGTTTTGAGGATATTATTGAATTATCAGGTAAGATTAGAAATTAAAACAGTCTGTTACGTATGGTTTGCTGGAAGTCATTGATGGAGTTATTACACAGGGCAGTTTTTGTGGAATGCTAGGAATAAAAACAAAATTTAAGTGGTTTTGATGTAAGTAGGTAGTAAAAAATTGAGTATACAATTCATGAAAAAATTAATGGATAGGGGCATTTTTAAACAGTAGAATTTAAAGAATGTGGTGAGCCAAAAGTTTTGAAGAGTGAAGTATTAATGATTGCAATTAAAGCAGTAGCATCTGGAGTCCCAGAAGAGAAAGCATTAGTTATAGTGAGTATCATGAAGAGGACTTATAATATATTGAAATACATTATAAAATTGTGTGTCACAGACCCAGGATGTTAATTTATCTTGAAACAGGCCATATTACATAAAAGCATTTTATATATTCTAGAATAAACAATAAATATCAATGAAAAAGACTATGTGTCATACTTTAAAGAAATATTGATTTAGCACCCATCATGTACTAGACACCATTATAAGAACTGGGAATATAGTAGCGAACCAAGCCGAAAATGTCCTGGTGTAGTTTACACTTTAGTGGAGAGAGATAGATTATAAACAATATTAATAAGTAAAGGACATAATTTGTTATGCTACGGAGAAAAATAAAGCAGGAAAGAAAGATGAGGAGTATTGGGGGAGGGGGGCATATTTTGAATAAATGGCCAGAGAAAGTCTTTAAAAAGGAGAGACATTTTGAGAAACACCTAAAAGTATTGAGAGAATGAGCCATGGGAATATTTTTGAATGTCACATTAAAAAGGTCTGGTATGCAAAGAGTGTTTAAACAAAATAAGGAGATGAGCATAGCTGGAACGGAGTGAGCAAGCGAAGAATGTACCAGATGAGGTCAGAGGAAATGAGAGTGAGCAAGTTAAGTATATAGAGATTATGCAGAGCTGCCTTAGACCATTGTAATTATGTTACCTTGAGAAGAGTTGAGAAAGATCCCCAGTCAGATTCTGGGGATATGCAGAAATTCCTAAGAGAGCTAGCAGGATTTGCTGAAAGATTTCTTGTTTAAGGGTTGGGATGAGTAAAAGAGTATTCCCAGGTTTGTAGACCAGAAACCTAGGCAATGGTTAAGCTCAGTTTCAGGAGGCAGATAGTCAGCATTTGTAATTCTAGCTCAATCACTAGTATGGCATTGGGTAAGTTACTTATCTCTTAATGCCTTAGTTTCTTCATCTGTAAAATTAGGGCATAATCATATTCATCTCATCAAGTTGTTATGAGGTTTAAATGATTAATACTTTCGAATACTTAGACGATTGTTTGGCACACAACCACTAGGGAAGACTCAAGGGAATATATTGGGGGAAATTGGAAAGTAAATTCTGCATTCTTTAAGTTTGAAGTACTACTAGATATATACAGGAAGATTTCTTGAAGGCAGCTAGAGATTCAAATATCCAGACTTGGATTCTAAGGGAAATATCCAGACTGGGAATGGGGAAGAAGATATTGAAGATTTAAAGAAGGAGGAACGGGTAGAAATAACTGGCTAGGCAAAAGAGAGAGTGAATGAACTAGGAAACATTGATTGACTTCCAAACAGAATGATGGCCACTTAAGTTTAGTTATCATGAATTTAAAATAAGACTCATCAGCATGTTTGTGTGGTTTTTATCTCCAGCCATATTCAAGTGTGAGAATGAATGAATGGAGCATGTATAAGACTGTGGTTTAGCTGCATACAAAGATAAAAAGAAAAAGAAAGTCAAGAGTTGAGGATGAGGGCAAGAAAGTAATTTTAATGATTGGCCTTGCAGTTTATACTGGATTAGAATGGTGTTGAAATGTGGGAGGGGTGGGGAAAGAGGGAATTGTAGGTCTTGTTGTGGACTTGCTTTTGGAGACAAAAAATTTGAAGATAGGAGTTGTAAATACAGTTGCTGATAATGGTAGGGTATACCCTTAAAACTGAGATTATATAAGTATTGCAATTATTGGCAATATGCTCTAGAATAAGATCATAGGAATAAAGTAGGACTGAGGACAACATTGATGAACAAGTAGAGATCAGGCCATGGCATTAGAAAAATCTATATGTGCACTACAATCTGCAAGAATTATGACAGGAGTATTGGAGACATTGATAGTGAGGCAAGTGTTAAATCTTTAAGCAATGAATGGGAGTGACTCAATTCTATGGGTGTTTGCAAAAGAGAGAATTATGGTTAGAAGTAGACTGATGACATAAGATTCAAGCTGGGTGCCTTTAAGGAGAGAAGAGATTGATCTGAATATTAAGGATCAAGGATATCTATACCACTGAGATATTGGAGAGGAAAACATTCACTACTTGACAGTATGCCACAGAAGCTGTGTCTTCAGAGGATAGCACATTTCCTTAGAGCTAAATGGTCAGAGGACTTTTACAAAAGAGGCTGAATTGTTATTTAATGTAAAATTTGGAAACTGACTTGAAAAAATTTAGTTAAATATTTAATTTTAGTGCACAGGCAAATCAATTCTACAGAAATAAAATAATTAAATGAAAAATTCAAAATATATAAAAATGGATTAATATTTAAGAAATTTTAAATGGGTAAGAATTTTTCTAGCACAAAAGCAAGGGAAATAACCACATGGAAAAGATTCATAATGTGACTACATGAAAAAAACTGGAACTAATATTTACCATAGATAAAGCAATGACTTAATAGTCTTACTATATATATCTCTTACAAGTTATTAAGAAAAAAAAGGCTCTCATAGAAAGTAATATACATTAAATTTAAAGAGTTTTCCAAAGATGAATATATATATTTTTTAATTTTTGGTAATGTCATGGCGATCTGGTAGTTAGGAGCTAGGTTTTAGAATCAAAACTATTGTGGGAATAAGTACCAATTCTGCTAGTTATCTGCTGAGTGATCTTGAGGAACTTTTATAACTTCTTTAAGATCTAATTACTTCACTGTAAAAGGAGAAAAATAATGCTAAAACTTACTTCATGTGGACATGCTATGCTTAAATAAGATACAGGCACAATGCCTGGCACAAATAAAGCTTTCGTTAAGTGTTAGATGTAGTTCTGATGATAGTGATCGTTGATGTTATCATTACTACTATTAATAGCAGTATTGATATTAGATATCTACTATCTTATTTATCTACTGTCCTTATAAAATGCTTTACAAATAGTCAATCAACAAGGCTTTGTTAATTGAATAAACTGGAGTCCAATCCAATTGTCAAGTACAGTACATTAAAAATCATCGTTATCAAACTCTATACACATCTTACTCAGAGATCGATGGAGTCTAACCTAAGTACTGCGTAATTGTGGCTAAAGTTCTAGAGTGAGGGCCTCTGATAGGTTCGACCTGAAATTGCCATTATAAACCATACAAAGTTAAAACAATATGGCATTTATACACTAATCACACACTAGTCATACAGAAATAGAAATAAATTAGAAGCATAACTTCTTGAATGTCTAGCAGTTAAAATTCCCACAGAAAACAGAATTTATTCCCACAAAAAACTTTAAGGAAGGGCTACTTACAAAAGTGGCAAGATTAAGGGAGCCAAGAACAGACAAGAAGACACTCCCAAATTGACAGCAGGAAGAAGCTTTCGTTATTCTCAGGATTGAGGAGACAAGGAAAGAAAGTGGTGTTCCCAGAGCCCAGTAAGAAGTGCCACTCAACAGGAGCAGTAGTGACTTGAGGGACGACAACCAGGGTCACAGCATTGGAACAGGGAAGATGTGGTTAAGAAAGGTCCTAAACCCTTTCTCCTCCAGTACCTCGTTGTTTGCCAGAGTTTCCTGTTGACTGAACATAAGTGGAGGCCGATCTAGGGAAGTTAGCCTCCCTAGGCAGAAAACAGGACTACAACTGGAAAGGAAGGGATCTGTATATGTAGGACTGGTGTATGGGGTAGGAAAGAAGCATAACAGGCACACAATGCTGAAGTATACTGCGTTTCCACTGTAGTTTTCAATTTCGCCTCACAGTTTTCATTTATGTAACTGCCACAGGGCAAGGCATGTGTTTTGTTATTCTGGAACTGTGAAGAATGTTGCGTTGAAATGTCAGTAAATGGTGACACTGGCCACAGTGAGGGGGATTCATAAAAATTTTCTCATTTATTTCAAATGTAAAGAAATTGGAATTTTGTTAACCTTGTTTTCAGGCTCTTGAATAATAATATTGAATGTAGTCATGGTCAGCAATAATGTATTCAAGTCTGACATGGAAAATTCTTTCTGTCAGTCATATCGCTTCAGTTTGTAATCTACTTGAATGCATCTAAAGTGCTAGCATTCATAGAAAGCAAAAATCAGACTTAATAACCTTTATACTTAGATATATTCTAAGCAAATTACGGGGAAATTTTTTCTGCTTCTAACTTTCCAAGGTAGACAATAAGAAAACTGGACATAGAATCTGAATATTTTTACTACCACTTTGTCCTCTTGGGCTATATGCAGGCAAATTAACTCAGAATTATCGAGGTTCTGGGCCTATCTAAATGAGGAGGGGGAGGTGGGGAGAGAGAGCACTGTGTGTGTTTTTAAATGTTTTCTATTTTATGTTTTTGGATGTATTAGAGGATATTTTATATTCTTGACTAAAGTGGTTAATGACTATACAATCCACACACCACTGTCTAATATATGTTTAATTAATACTGCATAAAAGCTTGCTGTGATTTTTTATGCAAATAGGTCCATAGTATATCTGTAGATTTTCTTCTCTCCTACTTCTCTCTTTTGGAGTTTTGCTCTCCTGAGGTACAAAACTGAGCAACAAAATTACCTTAAAGAGGGTTTATGAATCACAAAGGAGAATTCTTTATGTACCTTGTTTCCATATGAAAGTAGCAACATTTGTGCATAAATGGTTTGCATCATTTTTTTTTTATGAATTGGGCCTTAAGTGCTCATGATTGTTCTTGGTATTCAGTTTTTAGTCATTAAGTAGCGTTGAAACAACAGGAGGAGAAAAAAGGAAACATTTTGTACCTGTGGTACACACTTGGACAACACTGCTTTAGGAAAATAGCTACACTCTTATCCTTTTATATGTATAAATTATGCCAGGACAAAGACAAGTGTGAATTGATGAAAAGGCAAATAATATATTTCTGAAACATTAATAGTCAAAGCCATACTCAGAATAAAAAAGAATTGCATTGATTTTCTTATTTGATTCATGTGTACTCTTATTTTGCCAATCTATATGGCTCCGTTGACAGAATTAGGTTGCTCCAGATAAAGAAAGGATTAATTCTCTTCTCAACTGTAGGGTAATATTTCACCTCTCTTACCACATTACCTAATAATCACCCCCAATAACTGAGGAAGAAGGGTACGACATATAGATTTTTTTTTTAAGATTGGCTTTTAGTGCTTTATTATTGTATATTGCAGACAAAGGTACAAAGTTCAGGACAAGAAGGTTTCTTTAGGACATTTGAAAAATATATGAGAAAAATCTAGATATTTCTCTCTATTTCTTTCTCTATTATGGACTGAATTATATGCCCCTCCTCCCATTTCATATATTGTAGCCCTAACCTCCAGCATCTCCAAATATGACTGCATTTGAAGATAGAACCTTGAAAGTCATTAAAACTAAATGATGTCATATGGGTGGGACCTAATCCAATACGACTGGTGTCCTTCTAAGAAGAGAACATACAGAAGGAAGAGGATTTGAAGACAGAGGGAGAAGACAAGGCAAGGAGAGATGCCTTGGAAAAAACCAATCCTGCTAACATCTCATGCACAGATTTTTAGTCTCCAGAATTTGAGAAAATAAATTTCCATTGTTTAAACCACTAGTCTGTGGTATTTGTTATGGCAGCTCTAGCCAACTAATATAGTCTCTAATTCCAGGTTATGAGGACACTGAGTACAGCTGAGCAAAAATGTTCCCCAATTATTCCATGAGGTTAGTGAAGGAGAATGAATTATTAGGGGTGAAACTGTCTACCCCTAGTATCTACCAGTGCTAAACAGAGTTCTTTCTACTGCTTCCTGAACTTCCAGCTCATATGTGACAGATTCATAAAGCACTTTCTTATAACTCAAACTATTATCACTGATAATTTTATTTAGATTTATTGCATAAGGTAGAGTTTCTTTCTCTTTTTATAAGTGGTAAAGCAAAGGTATAAATTACCTGTCTGAATTTAGTTAAAGCAGAGATCTCTATGTTTAATATTTTTCTCTTAGATCTTGCTGCTTTCTTCATTGCCTTAAACACATCTCAAGAAATGACTAAGTCTCTTAATACACCTTCTGAGAGTTGGCATTGACTTCTTTGCTGGATGCTGAAAGACTATAATTGGTATATGATGTGAACTTAATAGCTATTTGAAAAACTAACAAATGAATGAATGTTTTCTCTATCAAGAAGCTCTCTAATAATCATAATGGAAAATGCATTTAAGAGTTTACTCAGGGCACAATTTCAATGACAACTAAAGCATGATCCCATACCCTGAAGAAAATGATTTCTCCTTCACAGTGTGAGGTGACCCAGCTTAGCTTTTTGACTTTATCTCCACACATAGTCACATTTTCAACCTTATCAATTCTCTATATTGTAATCACCAAAAGTATGTATAACCAGTTGTCTATTATACTATTCCCCATTTCTGATCTCACTTTAAAATTGTCCTCTTAACTAATTCAGGCAAAAATAGCAATGGGTGATAAGAAATTGATGTCTTACTCTCTCAATTGCAAATATAATAGGAGTCTCTTGGAATCGTGTCACATTGTCTAGGAAATGAAACTCAATTAATGGGATTTCAAATATCATAGCAAGCTTATAGAGGACTCTTTCAACTGAAACCATGGAGATGGCTGTCAATCTACGACATATAGGGAATAACTATTATGCACACAACACTGGACTAGTAACATATACAGTACTATAGTGCCCTCTAAGTTTTTGAGAAATGTTGCCAAATTGAAAAAGTAAGAAAAGAAAAATACACAAACCAGGGGAAATAAATAACATGAAAACCAACTTCTGAATTTTAATATGACTGAATTTATTAAGACTCATCAAAAAAGGGTAAGATTTCACCAGAGATTTTGGAAAGTCAAATGATGAGAAATAGAAAATAATGAAGGTAAGACAATATTTTGTATGAAGCAAAGATGTTTTACTTAAAGATATTAGTTAAGATTTAATAATGTATATTTTATACATGTCCTAAATAATAGTTTACAACTCTTTGAGTTTTGTTGCTCTACTATGAAATCAATAGGAGAGGTGAAATCAGAAACTAATGCCTCAGCTCTAGTTTACAATTAATTTTATATCAGCAGTTTTGTTATCTATATTTTGTATTTACTATATGGTTCTGTTGCATGCTAAATTGAATACTAATTCCTCATACTATTTTTACATTTTCAAACATCCTAGTAGGTCCTGAGACCAGAACAATGACAATAGTCATAATAAAAATAAAAATAAAAAGCTGTAACAGCTTCCCTTCATAGAGAACTTACTATGGGTCTAGTGCTATGCAAACTCTTCTGAAGGCATTATCTCCTAATTTTTCATAAACCCATAAATGCTATTATTATCTTTGCTTTACATATGAGCATACTATGAATCAGATAAGAAATATCCCAAAGTCACACAACTAAGAAGCAGAACCGTGATTTGAACTAGATTATTTAATTCCAAATACAATACTTTTCTCATTCCATGGAATGAGGTAATAGAAAATGTCTGTAGAATAACACAGTACGTGGCAAAAGCATTAGCTTATAAAATTAATGATATAAATTAGTCATAACATTGATAACAATACCTGTTAATTAATCTAAATGTTGTATGTAATTAGTTGATGAAGATTGAGGGCCTATGCTGAATTTCCCACACCCTAACTTACTATAACATTCAGTTCCATTTTGTTCTTTCAAGTTGACAACAAATAGATCTGCTAGACTTCAAACAGTAATTGTTTTAGGAGGAGTCTTTTTTTACAGATAATTTTAATTGATATGCTTTCTATTAAAAAGTCAATTAAACTTGATTTTCATCTTTTATTATTTAAAATAGGTTCTGAATAATTTTGTTGCAGATATAAAACTGCAAACCTTTAATGAAGTAAATTGCTTATAGAGTTCTCGTTTAAAGAGCTCAGTCACTAGCTGTCACTCCTAATTAGATAACTAAATTTTCTACATTTGTAAAATATCACACTTGGTATGAACTTAACACTGACAGCCATTAGTTTAATATCCCATGGCTATATCTGTGGATTCACTTATGAAAACTTGGCTTTGTAAGTATTTATTCCGCTGACATTTTAATTTTAATATGTACGTTATTATTTTTACTTTTCTCTGTGGCTTATTCGAAATAATTTTTTAACATGATTTTTAAATTAATTGCTAATGATTGTTTTATTTTGATCTTCATCATGCAATCAAAAATCTTATAAAAATCTCTTACATGTTTTCCAAGAAATCCCCTGGGATGTTCACAATGTTCTTGCTAAGTGCAAGTTTCTGTCTCCCTACACAGATTTCTGTTCCACATGATCTTCAACTTTTTGTCCTTTTTCTTTTTTAAATTTGAGCTAGATGCAAATCTGAGCCTACAAACTCTTCTCAGACATTCATTCTTTTTTCTAAAATTCAGTTTGGCTTTTTGTGTAATGAGGCTATATAGCTCACATAGAATGTAGTCTAAAAAGTAGAAAAGCTACATTAGGTTAAAGCAACTCATATTAGGAAATGTAGAACTGTCCTCTCATATTTTTTGATCTTTGGATTTCATCATCAGTGTAAAATAAAGAGATTACTTTCAAAATTTTAAAGTGATTTTTTTTTTTTACATATGAAAAGGCAAACAAGACCTTAGGGGTAATATCTTGATTCTTTTTTTAAAAGACATAATTAAGAGTTTGAAGGATATTCCAACAAAAACCAAATATAATAATTCTATTATTCATCTTTTCAAAAAAGAATGATATGTCATGTAATACATATATAAAAATTGAAAAATGAAATTATTGCTGAAAGAGTAAATCTCTGAATACTATTACTTATGGTAAAAACATGGATTTGGAGGGAACATAATGGAATGAATTCTTAATTATAATAATTATGATGATCTATATAGTGAATGAAGGTTAAAGTTTAAATAAACATGTACAATTGTATTTATTTATTTATAGTTACCTAAAGGCATACAATTTGGACAATTTCATGATATAGCTTATATATGTTAAAGAATAGTCAAAGAAAATAGAAAAAAGGGGAAAAAAAGAGAAAGAAAAAGATCAGGGAATAGCTCTGGCAGATTCTAAAGAGCTCTTGGGTATCTGCAGTCCAGTCCTCCCCTGGATGTGGCCAGACTACATTTCCCAGACTCCCTGGCATCTAAGAAACACCAAACGATTAGTCCTCCTCATTAATGGGTGTAGGCAGCAGTGATGGGTATCATTTCTGGGCTGAGGTAGTTAAGATCACCTCATTTTCTCTCCTCGCCTAGAGACCTAATGCATCAAATTGGGTGAAGAGCCCTTATACTTTAGGGGATGTCAGAGGCACCTGATGGAAGGAGCTGTCTCTGCACACCTGCGTGATGCACATAATAAACCCTCTTCCACTCCCATTGGTCTGAAGTGACTGTGATACAAGTGAGAAATAACCTTTACTAAAGTTTGAGATTTGGGAGTTACTTATTGTAGCATTTAGCCTACTAGGGGTTACAATAACAAATTTATAGGAAGAGGATGGCAACGACTGATCACTAATAAACAGACCATACAAAGTGAGTATATGTCCTCAAGTTAAATGAAGCAACTGCACAAAAAGTAAAAAACAAAACCAAACAAAGACCTAATATGGACATCACAGAATATAGAAATATAAAAACATAACCAGTGTAGTCAATGTGTGCTGTCTCTTGAAAGACAAATAGATAATATATTGGAGATGACATAAAAAACTAAAAAGAAATATACTGCAAAAGTTACATTTAAGGAGCTAACTTATGATTTTATTACACGTGTAATTCCATGTATTTTCTTTTTCTTTCTTTTTCCTGATTATTTTGTACATAAACACATCAAAGCCTCAAATAACAGTACACTAAAAATTAAGATTATAGTAAAAAATACTATTTTATTGCAACTAACTTGCCTGCCGCCACTCCTTCCTTCATAAATTTCTTAAAAATTTAAAATGTTATGAGAAAAATAAGATTTGTGGAAAGAGAAAGAGAAAAAAATTTAGACTATATTTTATGTTCACAAAAATAAAGATCACGCTTTAAGTAAACCACCAGCATATTTGAAAATTTGATATTAAGACTAATCAGTGCAGAACTATTTCCACTTCCCTTTCCTCTTTCTCTCCACAGTTCAATAAGACTCTATGGATGGGCCTGTTTTGTTATAGTTGTTCCTGTTAGGAGGGATATTCACATTTTTTTCTGCCTTTTTTTTTTTTCCTCTTTGTCTGTTTCTCTGAAAAAAAAAACAAAACAAAACAGTCAATGTCTTTCTCATTATCTGACACCTGCTTCCTACCTGCTTGTCCTGATTCCCATTTCTCATCAGGGTCCCAGGATGCACAGTAACTTGAATGTTTGAGATGGAGTGGAGGAGTCAGACACGTTTGTGGGTGGGCTTCATTTCTAAATCCCATTCCATCAAACTCAGGGTTTTAACTTTACCTATAATAACTTTGTGTCTCTTTTCCTTCTTAGAGAGTGCCCTAAAGCATAGATTGAAAGCCCAGAATTCTTTCCTCCATCTTCCTTCTTTATGCATTCCAAGGATATTTACTTTATCCATGGTTTCTTTTCTTAACCCATAGACTTAAGCTCCAGATTCTTAATCCTCATAATTCTGAAAACTAAACACTTAAGAGTGATTAAAGAAAAAAAAACATGTGGAAATGAGTTCTAATGTGTAAGTAACTGCCACACCCAATGTCTAGAGTGAATATTTATTCTAAATTAAGACTAAGTGAATATTAATTGTAGACTAAGTGAATATTTATTCTAAATTAAGACATAATTGTAGACTAAGTGAATATTTATTCTAAATTAAGACATGCTAAGTTAATATGTTGATTTTTTTATTATTTCATTGAATGTTTTTTAATTACAAAAATAATTTGTCGTAATTTTAGATAAATAACATACTATTTAAAGAAGAGTTTTCTTATAAAAATTATGAACAATAAAATGTTAATGAGTTAATTAGTTTGACATTTCTTTATGTCCTTTGTATTAGGAATCTCCATTCAAATATAGACATGACTTTAAAACTAGAACAGGAAATTTGTTCTAGAACATTTGATTCAACATTATGTTCATACTCAGCAATCAGAGCTGTAGGAATAAAATATGATAGAATGTTTTATTTGGCCAAATGTGAATAAAGATAAAATTGAAGTAGATGGATCTATCTTAATTATAAATTAGCTAGTCCATGTCAGAAAATATTCTTTCTGGCAATCATCTGGTCTCATGACTGGGAAATGCTATTGCTATTCACTCTAAACTTAAAAAATGCAGAATGTAATTACTTAATTTTTCCATCTTTGATTCTGTCACTTATCTACCAATAAAAACAAAAGTATGCTTCTCGTAGCTTTATATATTCTAGCTCCTAACAGTGGTATGGAGGTATAATTGAGGATGGACAATATCTGCAACATGTATTGTCATGCATAACTTATAAATAGTAAATTTTATTTAAATATGATTTTAAATGAGTCCTTTAATTTTAGATGGCATAGGTATCTTATCTAATCTCTTTAAAGGAAAAGAGTAGGGTAAAATATTCTTTCAGGGTTGAGTGAAAGTTTCCAGAGGAAGAAATTTTATAAATACGTTTATTCCACATTCTATAACATCATAGTACCTAAAATTAATATGTAACTAACATTTGATCAAAAAAGAGAAAAATATAATAAAAATATAGATTATGTAAAAAAATATTAATATAATTAAAGCAAAGATTTTTTTTCTCCTGAATTAATTTAGCTGCTTATTTAACTCCCAACTTTCACTTGGCTTTTAAAGTAACTATTAAAATATTCCTGATATAAGTAAATTTATGTCATTTATTTTTATAATGCAATTCCAAACTAAAGGGAATTTAAAAAATTACTTGGCATGTATTTTTAATAAAGATGCAAAAAGTCAAAACCAGAATTTTAGTTTATATGCTGACAAAGTGAGCACTCAAAACCAGAATTGAACTCTTGATTTTTTTTATAAAGCTGTCTTTGCATATTGCATTTGTTCCTGACCACTTCATTCTTAACAATCAATTCTTTTGTGAAACTGTCTCCCTTCTGCAATCATATCAGGATGACCACCCTCTAATACCACTCTGAAACACCTTTAGATTCAGAATGATAGATTGTGCCCAGGAAATATATTCACCATGTCTATGTCAATCATTAGTAAAAAGAAAGGACTTAGAAAGTAAAGTATTTTTTTTTATTTTAAATAAAGTGTTTTTTTTAAATAAAATAATACATGTATGCATATATTTAGTTCTAGATTTTATCCTAAAACACTAAATAAAATCAAGATTATTTGTAAGCATACAAGGAGAGAAAAAAAATTTATATTATCAAATTGACCTCTTATGAATAATAATGAGAATAGTTATAATGACAGAAAAAAGAGAAAGTATTATTATAAATGTGATTGAAGAAGCAAAGGGATTTTGATTATATTAATTAACAGCTTGTTTTAGAGAAGAGTTTAAGTTTAAAAGACATAATGAAAACATAACTAACAACTTTTAGCATTTCACACACTATCTCTGTGGTATCATTTACAATAAAAGTTGGGTGTGAAACAACCCAAATTTGGCATCATGACCACTGCTTATTGGGGTCTATTCCAAGATCAGCCACTTACACCTTGCTCAGTTTACCCAGGGGATAAATCATAGGTTTACATAAGAGAAAAAAAGCTTCATCTTGGTTATTTCTTCCCCCTGGTGTTGTGTTTCCTTTTCTTAAGACAGATCTCTTTCTCAGTAAGTAGATTGACTTTATTGAAACAATGAGTATTCAGTGAAACTCAGATCTTAATGCAAGAATTAGAAACTCAAATTATACATTACAAATGATGATTTTGAGATCAAATTTCTTTAAGACAGACCTAAATAAAAATCTAGTTTATTTTGAATAATTATCACAATTATAATTTCCTCACTGATTTGCATGACTATTTTTCCAAGATATTTATGTGCAAAAGGCAACTGCACAAGTTAGACTAAACGACTTATGTAACAACACCTACATAATTTACATAAACATGCCTAAAGTCCTTTTTAAAAGTTAATGCTAGTGCAAACTACTGATAGTTGGCTTAATGCATAAAATGAACATAAGTCATAATACGATAGTATCTGATTTTTTTATTATATTCTCTGCTAGATAAATATTATTAACACTCTATAAATGTACAAACTCCTAAGGCCAGATAGAATTAAGGTGCTACAAACCAAGTGGTTAATTGCAATTTAAAGTTTCACTTTTTAATTTATTATTTAAATGTCATTCTCACATTCTTTCCTGAAACTATGCTATAACTAAAGCTCTCACATTCAAAAGGATAATTATTTTCGTTATTAATAATAAGCATTTAGTTAGACCCTATCATGGTTCTAGGTATTCTTGGACATTAATTTTATGATTTTTGAAAAAAAATCCTTTCACTTGAGTAATGAATATTTGTGGTAATTTGCTAGCTCTTTTTATCCACCTTTTAAAAAAAAGAACAGTACACATTTGACAATGTTAAAATATTCGTGTGTGTTTAATATATGTAAACAACATTTATATATGCATATGCATACATAATATATCAGTGCTAAACATCTTGCCATTCTACTTAAATGAGAAAAAATGCTCATTATAATTTTGAAAAGAAAATATGTATGAAAATAAAGTATAAAAATATACATTGAAATAGTAAGAATTATTATTTTGAAGATATGTGATTATGGGTAATATTTGTTTTTATCTTTGCTTCTTTGTATTTCGGTGTTACTGTTTTTCACATTTTGAGGATAGATCTTGGAGAAACATTGGAAAACACCTCACATCAAGATGTCAAATGAATGTTTAAAAACACAGTGGGGAACTTGACACTATATGGATAAGGAACAGGTGACCCTTCTAGGGCAGTCAAACCTCTTTTGCCATGAACTGCAAAATTTAAATTGCACCTCATTGCTGAAGAGAAGATGGAATCAAGGAATGCCAAAAATGAGAAAGCAGAGGTAGGAAATGGGTTCCCATGAGATAAACTACGAGGTTTTACTTGAATGAACTTAGGTGAGAGGGTTCGATCTAAAGGACTGTGGCTATGCCATAGTGAAATGTTTAATAACATTATAGTTTCACACTGGAAGGCTGTTCCTTGAAGATTTTGTTGTGCTGATGCTAATGATTGTTTTGTCCTGTTTCATTGATTTTATTTGTTATTTATGTGTGGTAAAAAGTATATGAAGGAATATTTCACATTTGTACCTCCACATGTTCTTAATGGAGTCAAGTGTGGTGGGGAGAGAATTTTTTAAGAAAATTTTAATTTCTTAAATTATTTAAACAATTGTGCAAATATTTGATAGAGCAAGTCAACAAAATTACAACTGCAAATTACAAACCAACTTTAACAAAAATTTTGTATAGATTTACTATAAAATAAAAATAAGAAGGTAATAATAGTAATAATTATATTTATATTGCATGATAATTTTCATAATAAAACCTAACTTGAAAATTTGATAAAATTAACAATTTATTTATAAAATGAACTTATTAGTGATTTGGTGAAAACTATTTCCTTCCAGCTTTTGTTTTAAAAGAATAATTCATAAATTTCACAAAACACTTTAATATATGCATATATTATATATATATTTAAAATGTTGTCAGTCATGTGTAAACTACTTCAACATAAAATTACCATAAGAGTTAAGGTAAATTGTTGGTATGGAGTAAAGACTATTCTAAGTTCTGCAAATATGTACCGTGTGTCTGAACTCAACTTTTGATCTAGTTTTTCTATACAAGTTGTATTTAACATCTTTGATCTCTGAGTCAGTGATCTAATCTGCTGTATAACTTAGCTTTTATTGATCTGTTCTCATGCTAAGCAAATCAAGTCTCGCTTTTATGGGGTAGATTGAAAAAGATAGTAAAACTGCCTCTGAGACAGCAGTTTAAATCTGTGCAATAACAGTGAAAGCAAGAGATAAGACTTTTATTACGCTGCCAAACTTCACATGAACTCAAAGTGTCATTAAATAGGTATGTGTCATTTGCCACAGATATTTATTTTACTAGAGAGCATGGTTACCACCCGTTTGGAAGCAATGTAGCATACGGTCCACTGTCATTGAATATATTTCTTGTCCAGGTACCTGTATTTATAGTGACAGTCAGTGCATAACATAGTATCCATTTTAAATGAATTATTTATCCTGATTGAGTGTTGTCTGCATCTCCTTGTTTTTCTTTTCTTTCAATGTAGTATAGTATCAAAAGCAATAGAGAAGAGATGTATGCTGGGTTGCCTTTGGAATGTTTGATTTTTAAAAACCATGTTCAAGGGAAAAAAAGCCAATAATATGATTTAATTACCTTCAGTTGTCTCCCACAATATTATTTTTGCTGTTCCGAGTGATATTTTATCCCCCAAATAGAAGAAGGTGAAGCAAAAATTGAAGCTCAACTAAGATTGACAGGATGTCACTTGTATTCTAAACTAGAACACTTTTTCTGTTGCAGCTGGAACTAAGAATTTGGAAAACATGGATCCAGATATGGTGGTAATTTGAAATAATGACGAACTGTAAAAATAGCAATGAAGACAAATTTGTACAGCGTTTTATGTCTCTGAGTGTATTCTAAAAATCATGATACAATATTAACACATTAGAAAAATACACATTATAAAGCACAATCTGTTATCGTATGATACAATATTAACACATTAGAAAAATACATATTATAAAGCACAACTTGTTATTGTATGATGTAAAGCATACATGTAAAATTTCAGAATAAAAGAAAATAACATTTATCATAATTCCAAAATTCAGAGAAAATCACCATTAGAACTTTAATGTTTCAATTTCTGTTAATTTCCTATAGATTTTTAATATTAAAATTATTAGATTGATAGAAATAGTAAATATCATTTTTCCAGTTTAATATTTGCTTCTTTAACCTCTAGATTTTTTAGGGCTTTATAATATCCTATCATATGGACACTATATCATTCACCTAATGGTGAGCAGCATATTTTTATCAAGCTAAATACAGCTATAATAAACATTGTTGTGTCAAAATTTTTACCTGCACTTCAAATTTTTACCTTAGCTTAGATTTTTAGAAATTAAATTACTGTAGTATAAACATTTGTATATATTTTGCCAATTTGAATTGCTTTCCAGAAAAGTTATGTCAATTATTAATATTTCAGTCTTTTGTGAGTGTCCATCTGACTCAGCCTTCCCTGCATTATACATAATTTGTTAAGCCTTTCTTGATTTAATAAACAAAGGGAAGTTTTTCATTTTCAAGTTAACATTTTTTCATTAATATGAAGCTGAATATTTTTCAAGTTTGTTAATTATTTTTATTTTTTTGTGAATTATTTTGGTATCTACTGGAATCTCAGTCTTCTTACTAATTTTTGTAGTTACTCTTACTTTAACTACTTTTACTGTATTATTTGACGTTTTGAATATTTTTTCATTTTTATGTTCACCATTAATTTTAGTCATGTTTTCATTTGATAATCAGTTTAGTACAAATATGCGATCTGTATTTGTAATGAATGATATAATAGTTCCCTTTATTTTAACACGTTTAAGCTCCGCAGGTATTTTTCCATCCAAAAAGCAGTAAATATTATACTATATTTTTCTAGCTTTTATGCTCTATTTTTTTCTCCATAAATTATATGATACAATTTCAGTTTATTTAGTTGTATTATGTGAGGTACAGATTCAAATTACTTTGGATATTCAAAGAGCTGGCCCATTTTCTCATGTATTAAAAAAAGTATTAACAGTATCTTAGTTATAACTATAGTCGACATGTCATTTGTGTACCCTTTTTCTATTTAGTTTACTTCGAAAAACTTTCATTGCTTCGCGATCTTCAAAATCATTATTTTTAAGGTCTAAAAGATATTCCTTGTAGATGTACAGACTATATAATTATTTAATAGATCCATGTGCCTGGACATATACATTGCTTTTAATTTTTAAACATAATAGAAAATGTTGACATTAACAACTTTCTAAATGTATTTTTCTTTCATTTTGTATTAGATCAATACACTAAGTTCTCAGAGGTGGTATAATAAAAATAAAGTATATGAACATTTTTTAGTATTTGAAGCATAAATGTCCTTGCAAAATGTTATGAATATTAAAAATGTCATGAAAAATGTAAGAAAGTACAGTTTCATTTTATCTTCCCTTTATTTTTCATTTTTGGTTGACTGGATGGGTGAAGCCTATCTTTCTTTTTATTGTCTTCCCTCAATTATTAATGAAAGTTACTATTTTTTCTCACTTTTTTTGGTCATTGTTGCTGGTTTGTTTGTTTTTTCTTTTGCAAAATGTATGTGTTGTTCATTTATGGACCTAAGCCTCTTAGTGATTTTTACTTTTTGGATCATTTTAATTATATATTTAATTATTTATATAATTTAGTCATTAACTCAGATTGTAATAGTTGTGGTATATATCTTCCTTTTTATTTTGATTAATTCATATATGTATATGTTCAGTTTTACAATTAGCAAATATGTCCACCATTCTTTTAAATAGACTATGTCCTAGCAACCAAAAAGAATTAATAAATATGCAATTCTATTTCCTACCTGTGCTTCATAACTTTGACTATTAATTATTATTTAAAAGTATTTTTTACTGTTAACTAAAAATGAAGGTCAGTTGTTAAACAACTTTTTGACGACTAAAATCCAAAAATTTTCAAAGTTCTTTGATATGAAAATTGTTTTATTTGCTCTTTATTATTAATTTGATGACAACAAGTGCTGAGAACCTTAATTCAGAAAAACGGTTTTAATTCAAACTATTTTATATTCAACTCAATGTAGCTTAAAATTTTTAAAGATTAATTTATAGCTCACAGAACTGGAAAGTCTAAAGGAATGATCTTGAGTTCATAGTTGGATCCAACATTTAAATCAGGTTAGTTTCTAGCTCTTGTGTGACCTTTGGGCTCTGATATTCTCTTGCTGTATTTCCAAGTCATATAGCCACCCTAGACCGCTGGAAAAAGCCTGAGAAGTGTTTACCTCTGTGATAGAGAATGCAGACCACCTGATCTTAGCCTTTTAGGGTTGAGGCAGTTCCAATAAAGAAGGAATATAGAACTCATAAAATAAAGGACGTCCATTTCCATCCAATGCCCCATGTCAAGTACCACTGCGTTTCTCCAAGGTCGTTCAAGTTAAATTCACATATTTATTTCATCTCAGGTTGGTTATATAATCATTGGCAAATTCCATCACATTGACATGCCAAAAGAAATAGAATTGAAATTTAAGGTTTAATTTTAAAGTTACTTGAGCAGAAATAATCTTCAAAATAATTTTGTGGTGTACTTATATGACATTTCTGCTTACCAATAAATTGATAGTTTAACTACTTCAGAAATACTTTTTTCATATGTGTGTGTGTGTGTGTGTGTGTGTGCGTGTGTGTGTGTGTATATATATATATATATAATCTCGAGCACTTGCCTGCTTTGTGGATAAATTGCCAATAACTCTTGCCGAATGATTTGTGTGTATATATATATATATAATCTCGAGCACTTGCCTGCTTTGTGGATAAATTGCCAATAACTCTTGCCGAATGATTTTATGCTGGTAATAGCCAACTCTTATTTTTTATCCCAACTGCTAGAGATCTTATTCAGAGAATTGTGCTGCAATTCTCTTCTCCATCTCTCCTTGATTACTAACTCATCTTTCCTTACTCTAGCACTTGCACATCCAAATTTCTAAAACTACATGTTATGCCACTTTTCTATTTAAAAAAATCTGTATACTCAATGTCTTAATTCAGCCTTGCAGTCATGAAGGCACCCCATCATCTGGCTGAATGTATTATGATCTACTGTATTTTCCTATACTTCTGAGCAATCTGACTCCAATAGGTTTTTTTACGAAGTAAAATTTGCATACAGTAAAACACATGGATCTTAATATACTATTCCGGTTGTCACTGATGTATACATTTGGTTAACTAACACCTGAATCTATATATAGAAAATTTACATCACATAGAAGTGCTCCTTTTCACAGACACTGTTCTGATTTCTATCACCTTACTTAGTTTTGCCTGTTCTTGAAATTCATACAAATAAAATCAAACAGTATACACTTTTCAGTTTGTCTCCTTTCAAACCATGAGATTTTGGAGATTTTTTCATGCGATTTCATGTATCAGTAATTCATTCTTTTTAATTGTTTAATCACATTCCATTATTCATGGATACTACAATTTGTCTCTTCATTTTCCTCTTGGCATTTGGGCTCACCTATGAGTACTTTAGTCCTTTCCATTTTTTTAGCTATTAGATATAAAAATTATTCTTGTACAAATCTTTTTGTAGATATATGTTTTTATATTTCCCTGGTAAAAAATATAATTAGAATTGTTAGGTCGTTAAGTTTATGGTAAACTTTATAAGAAACTGACAAATAAGTTTCCAAAGTACCATTTTATATGACCACAAGCAATGCATACAATTTTTCAGTTTTTCCACATACTTAACACCATTTAGTGTTTTCGGTATTAATTTTTGAATGTCAGCCATTCAGTTGCTTCAGTGTTACCTCATTGTGATTTTAATTTTCATTTATCTTAAGACTATTACGTTGAATATCTTCTCAAAAATATAAAAAATCATTCTTAGTTTATAACTAATACAAAAACAGGCCATACACCGTAATTGGCCTGTGAGCCTTAGTTTACTGACACAGGTTAGACTTTAATCCATTTTTGTTGGATTATTTGTCATTTTATTATTGATTTGAATTCTTTATAATTGGGTAAGATATTAAACGTTTACAATTTATTGAAACTTTTTAAATGTTCTACCATATGTTCTATCTTAGTAATTACATTTGTACTTAAAAAAAGTATAATATTAATGTATGATTTTAATGTTTTATAAACAATAGTTGTGTTACATTGGTACTGTTGCTCAAATTTCTTATATTTTTCTTGATTTTTTTTGCTTAAAAAAGGTTCTAGAAACTACTAAAGAGAGATGTAAACATCTCTAGCTATGATGATAAATTAATTTCTTTCTTTAGTTCCTTTATATTTCATTATTTCAAAGCTTTGTTATTGGGTAAAAATAAATTTATAATTATCATGTATTTCAGAAGAAACAATCTTTTTTATTAAGAAATTCCCTCATCTCTAATCTTAGTGTCTTGATATCTAGTTTATCTGGTATTAATTTAGCCATACTAGCTTTCTACTACTGACATGATAGCTTTTAAATTTTAATATTTTTACTTTCAACCCGTCTTTATATTTAAAGCATACCTATTATAGAGAGCATATACTTGGGTCTTGCTTTTATTTTCAGTTTGATAATCTCTATAACTTAATTAGAATATTCAACCACTTACATTTACTGTAATTATTGATATAATTGAGTATAAGTTTACTAACTTGTTATTTATTTTAGTTTGTCTAAAATAAATCTCTTTTTGTTTAATTTTACTTCTTTTTATATTGAGGGAAGTTGTTCAATTAATGTTATTAATTTTCCATTTTATTTTCTCTATATCGAGCCATACTTCTTTGTAGCTTTGTAGTGATCACTCTAAGAGATTATCACAAGTCCTTAACACAGCCTAACAAATAAACAAATTTAAAATGCTGTCCATTTATTCTCTCATCCATCATGCCATTGTTGTCATATGTATTACTTCTATACACATTATATACCTTGCAACAAAATGCTATTCTTATTTGTCTTAAACATCCTGTTGTCTTTCAAAGAAATTAAGAAAGAAAAAATAAATCTTCTATTTACTGAAATATTTACTATTCTGGTGCTCTCATTTCTTTCATGTCAATTTTAATCTTTCTCTGGCTTTTTTTCTCTTCAAACTATTGAAATTTAGTGTTTCTTATAGTCCCAAGTCTGCTGTTGACAGATTCCCAAAACTGTTGTTTATTTGAATATATATTTATTTTGAAGGATAAAATAACCTGTTTGGTTTCTGATTCTGGGTTGATAGTTTATTAATTTGTATGTTTTGCATGTTTTCTGTAGAGATGGTCAAAGAAATTATAGCATAGTTTCTGGGTCTCTATTACTTCAGATAAGAAGTCATCTGTCATTCCTATTGTTGGTCTCTTGTATATAAAGTCCACTTATTTTTCTGGCTCTTTTTAAAATACCTCTCTTTATTTTGGTTTTCATCATTTAGCTATCATATACCTAGGTGGGATTTTCTTTTTATTTATATTGATTAAAATTTGCTCAGCTTTTGGATCTGTAAGTTAGGGTATTTTCAGTTATTATTTCTTTCAACATTATTTTCTTCATCACTCACTTTTTTCCTTCTTGGACTTTAATTATACCCAGATTACATACAAATTATATATGTCACAACCATCAACATTATATATTAGTTCTAAGCCTCTGTTGATATTTATTAATCTTTTATCAGTGTTACTTCTTAATCAATCTTCAATCTATTTTCGAGTTCACTGAATCTTTCTTCTGCATGATTTAATTTGATGTTAAGCCTATTCAATAAATTTTTTATTTGAGATATTGTATTTTTCAGTTATAGAATTTTTTTGTCATTTATATGCCAAGATTACCTCAGCTGATAACTCATGTTTTCCTTTAACTCATGAATTTTTGGGTCATGTGGAGTTTTGTTTCAATTAACTACCCTTTTTTTCTTAATATGGGCAATTTTCTTATTTTCTAAGGTCTAGTTATCATTGGTTATATAGGTGAGAAAATGGATTAAGTAATATAGAGAGTTTTGATTGTTATTTTTTCTTTAAAAAGTGTAGAGTTTTGTTTAGGCTTGGTTAATTCTTTGTTAGATTTGTTTTCTCCTCTTTATGCTAGTCTTGGCCCTTACTTTAGAACATAGGTCTTATTAAAGCGGGATCTTTCTGTGGTCTCACCTGAATGTCCAAGGTGCTCAGAGAGGTCTCCATACTCCAGCCAATCAAGTTATCTAATGTCTCCTGGGACTGTATAACCTGTTGTCTCTCCATTCCTCAATCTTCCTTTGTACATGTGCAGCCCAATCTTCAGCCAAGACCAATGAATCACCCTCTATCTCAATTTATGAATCTCCTCTGTGAAAATTCCTTCCCTGCACTGTATTCCAGACAGTATCACCAGGCAGGGAGTTGGAACTAACATGTAGCTTATGCCCTGTGTTTCTCTTCTATCAGGAAATTCAGTCTTAAGATGTCTGTTTTCCAATGTCTGAAAATAATAAGCTCATATTATTTGTCTTCACATATTTATAGTTATTTGTACCAGAAGAGTAAATCTAACACCAGTTACTACATTATGCCTAAAGTTTAATTCTCTCTGTCCATTTTTACCAGACATTTTCATCACTGCTTCACCAGTAGACTTCTTTTGATGACTCTCTGATACTGAGTAGCTACTTCCTATGGATTGTTAGTTTATGGACTGGTGTTTGAATTATAATTACCAATCTTGGTAACACTAGTCCCATCTCAATATTATATTTCATGAACCAAATAAATAAACCTGGTTAACTATTACTACTACTGACATTATAATTATAGTTTTAATACTGATCTGCTTCATTATTTTCATATATTTGTATACAGATACATATGTATATATATGTATATTTATGTTATATAAATGTGTATATATGCAGAGATAGAGAAAGGGAATCAAAGCAGTTTTATATATTCAATTAAATTAAAGACCCTATCTTATTCATCTCAGTATCTTCTAAAGATAGCATGATGTATGAACACTATAAAAAATTAAATAATTGTTGAATTTTCATATATGTATACATTCTATATCAGTGATTCTTAAATGGAGGTGGTTTTGCCCCTTGGAAGACACCTAACAATTAATGGACAACTTTTCAGTTGTCACAACTAGAAAAGTTTTACTGGCTTCCAGTAAATGGAAGTGGGAAAATTCTTAAATATTCTACGATATGTAGGAGAGTCTGCTGAAAAAAAGAATTATCCAGTCCAAATGATCAGTAGTGCCAAAGTTGAAAAACCGTATTCTTTCTATTTGAATATAAATATCTGCTCTAGGTACACTCATATATACTTTGTATTCACAAAAATATATATTTATTCTAATGATACTCTAACCTCTCAATGTAAAATAATACTCTAAAATACTTTCTATCTTCTCTTACATGTTTATTTATTTTTGTTTATATAAATATGAAATATTATGTGTATATAAATTACATATAATTTCTATTTTTATGGTCTTTCTCCCTTCATTTAAATGTAAATTTCATGAGAAATATGTAGTCGGCTATTGTATTCTCCATACCTTGTTTAGTACCTTGTACTTAGTAGGTGTTCAATAAATAGTGAATAAATTGTACAAATTCATTAATGTATTGCTCAGTTTTCAGAGATGTATACTTTGTTTTAATTTTTATTTGTGAACATTCTTTGAAAATAGTATTAATAATACAAAAAACTTAAGTGCCATTCTCAGGAGACAGAATGTCAAATACAGGAAATGTTACTACACACTTTTTTCTATAATTTACAAACCTAATATTAAGTGGTAAACATATTTTAATAAACTTGTGTTATTAGGATTATTGGAAAATATCTAAATTCTTTTTATATCTGCTGCTTTAGTCTAAATTAAATTAAACATATACTTATATTAATATTTACAAATAGAATTGTTTATCACTTAAGTGCATTTGGGCCATAAATTTTATTTATATATATGTATGAGTAATCTTATCCATACATATATATATATAAAGAAAAATGGGCACTAGAGATAGTTGTGTTGAAGAAGAATCATCATATTTAATACATAGGTATACTTATTTCATTACTACAAACGTTGGCATTTGCAGGAAGGCATTACATATTTAAAAAAATTTTTTCGGCCTACTTTACATGAGTCTAGAGGAAATTAACATTAGGACATGATAAAGCATCCAAAAACAGAATTGAAATTACTAAGGCTGTGTTTCACCACCATAGTCCCATTTTTATGAATCTCATCTGAACCAAGAAAATGACAAGCTTTGAAAAGACTTTGAAATTACTTAGTCTCATCCTTAAAATATTTTTTAAATTAGATTATTGAGGCCCAGAATTTTTTGTGACATGTCCAAAACTAAACAACTAGTTAAAATCTTCTGATTTTATTCAGCTCTCTTACTTTATTAAATTATAGTCATTAAACATATTCTAAAGTTCAAATATTATTTAAAAATAAGTAAGAGTAAAGCTAAATACCTGATAAAATATATAATATAAAATGAATTTATTGATGAGTGAAAAAAATAAAATAAAATAAAAATATAATAAAATGGACATACTGATTATTGAATAAAATAATCTATTATTTCTCAGAACTAAAGTCATAATTATTGACCTCTTTTCTGCAGATATATATATAAACCCAACATTAAGTGGTAAACATGTTTTACTATATAATATATAATACATAATATAACAAATATATAATATATAGTATATAATAAATATATAATATATTAAATATATTTATTATAAACAAGTCTAGAATAAAAAAAGGGCTCTAGTAAAAGCCTGTTTTCTAAGAAAGAAAAAACATTCTTTAATACTGTAATCAAATTGTTAATCTACTCATTTTAATTATAACCCCAGGAAGTATAAACCAATTAGCAATCTCTATATGAATAAAATCCTTATTATTTATTTATTTATTTAGCCTAGAATCTTACCTCCCTTGGGGATTGAGAGTTTGGAAATAGAATTATAAATGTGGAGGGGAAGTATTATTTAAGGCGAGAAGTTATACTTCTGTAGGGAGCATAACCAAATGATATATTCCAGTTGGATATTTCAGGGTGACATGTAAAGGCAAGTTTCAGGATTTTAGAAAGATTGTATATAGCCGTATTAATTTCAGAGACTTCATGACGATTTTGCTCAGATTCCAGAGTAAAGCCCTCCATTAAGTCCACCAAACTGGAAAAGGGACGTAGGAAGCTTTCTCAGAGAAATAATGCATTCTAATAATTTTCTGATTATCATTCAGTTATTACTTACTCCTTAAGACGGTATAGTATTTGATTTAAAAGTGCACTCATGCCATAGAGCTTTTCTAGTGCTTCCAAATCACATAAATATTAACTCAGACTTTACTTAAGATTAAAGCCATATATTGAGCGTACTGGTTTGAAATGAATAAACTTCATCAACTCATTCATAAATACTAAGTGACTACATAGTACACACCATTCCCATAGGTTTTGTGAGAAATGTGATAAAACACCTAAGATACACTCTCTAAAGGCACTTACCATCTAGTTTAGACAAGACAAAAAGACATGCAATCCCAGTAACCTTGTATACACAATAGGATCTAAAATGAGATCTTAAAACATGGTCTCCAGCTAAACAGTTTGCTAGTGAAGCATGTAGAAATTCAGTCAGAGAGAAAAAGGCTAATGTTGCTTCGGTTCTATTCTCCAAGGCAGACAATGTATTCATCAGTGACAACCATCCAACAGGACCTTCTAAATGACTATACACAGAAATAACCCTGCTTCAGCTATCTAGGTTTGAGTGTGACATGTAGCTTCGCCTTTGCCTAGTTAAAGAAGTTCTTCTTTGTCTTCTTATTATTTCTGTTTAAAAAAAAAAAAAAAAGTGTGTGGTTTTCAGGGGTAAAGTTAAAAAGGGAAAGGTCAGAGTGAGATTGGAATTTAGGAGACAGAGTTATTTAAAACAGTCCAAGAAAATCTTGATCATCAGAAGCACTAAAATACTTTGAGAAAGGCGAAGAGGGAGATCAAGACTTTGGAATAACATCTTGAAAAGTAGATCTAAACAGAGCCTGATCATTTGTCTAATATTCCAAAACTGATTTTAGGAAGCAAAATATTTTGTCTAGCAAAGTCGTACAGCTTATCAATTGAGAAATGTGAGCTGTTAATGAGTTTGGTCCAATCACATTTTAGATAAATTAAAAATTTATCTAAAATGTGATTGGACCAAATTAAAAAAGATATTTCCTGAAGGAATTTTTATATCTTTTGTTTAACTCCTTCATTCCAATAGGTCTATTCTTATTATTTGAAATTCTCATTATTTTTCTTTTCTTTTATTCCTGCAAGATCATATTTCTGTATTATAATTCTGGTAAATAGTTCCTAAAGTACTAGTTAAAATACCCTTGATCCTACTCTGAGACAGCCCTGAAAACTTAAATGAATGGTGTTTGGCGATCTCAGCTCAGTCCCCAGTAAATGTCCACATCACAAAACCACAACACTTAATTTTAGGTGATTGATTATATCTGCTTAGCTTAAACTGAGGCTTGAGTCAGCCAGAGGACTTTATTACCCTTCATTCCTGTGAGGGTGGTCTAGCCAGGTCAAAGTCGAGGTCAATAATAGGGCAGGAAAGTATTGGCTTTGCTGGTAAGCAGGTCTACTCTCCACCAGAACAAAGAACTTCATTCCTCAGAGATGCTGTTTGTACAAACAGATGTAGTCACCACTAAATTCTTAAAGGTTACAATGAACTTAAATAGCATATTTGATCAAATAAAAATCTTTTCATTATCAGGATTTGTTTCTATCTTAATCTAGAAAACAAAATATTAAAAATAATTAACTTATCGGATACTATAAAACATTAAAATTCATGAATTGATTAATCAACTAAAATATCTATTCAAATATTAAAATTGAACATATAATTTTAAAAGCAATTTTTAATAGAAAAACTTTTATTTATAAATAATAGACTCATTTAAATTTGTATACTCATATTATACTGAGAAATACTTAAAAACAGGTTCGCAGTTTTTTTTCCAAAAGGAATTTTATATTTACGGTTAAAATGCAAAGTCAAACATCTCTACATATTTTAATTTTTAAAGTAGAACTAAATATTACTCATTGTAGGGAATTTCAGATTTTACAACTGCAGCAAAATAGGATAACTCATTAGCACTGAATATATTATTTTATAAATGATTTTAATGTAAAATTATGACAAGAGAAATATTGATTTTAATAGTAACATTAAAACTCAGACACTAAAATATGTTATTCAAAAAATTATCCAAAAGTTAATTTGGCCCTTAAACACTATTAATTAGCAACTTTCACATGAATTAGCCTGTTAAATTATGAAGAGTAAATGACTTGGTATATTTTTGAACTAGAAGCCTTATTTTAAGCAAAGGTAATTAAATCGAATTGAATGAAACTGAGAATAATAATAAGTCCAAAAAGAAATATATATAATAAAGTTTTAGTGAGCAGCCCAATAGAAAATGTTTAAAAATCACCTTCTCTTATTAGAGTATGATGTTGGATAAATTACTTAATCTCTGAACATTCCCCACAAGGCAGTAAGTGAGGTGGATGTATGAGAAGTAATTTTTACCACGTAGGTTTGTTGTGAGGAATAAAATTATTTAATATAAATAAAAACATATAAGATATATTAAAACAATTTTTATAAAGCATTCATAAAGATGGCTTTAAAGTAAAAGTTAGAACTAAAGACTGTAAATGAAAACTCAGTGACTGTTTTCTAAGTTTTATAATCTTATTTGTTCTGTAGTAGTCTATTTTCTAGGTAACACCAAATTGAGTAAACACAGTCTTAATTTTGTGTCATTCATCAATTAGAAAATTAGTTAGAATAGCTCAGTTGGGCAATGCACAATAGACATTCTCTCTTGTTGCTGTGATATGAAGTAGGGTGACCGTGTCTACACAGAATGAATGACCCTGGCAGTCCTCACAGTTTATCTTAACATTTTATCAATCGGTGCAGACTAGTATAAATGTAGTTCAGTAGTGTCAGTCGATATATATATCACTACGACAACCAAAATAGATCAACCATGTCCTGATTCTCTTAAGAGAGCTACAAAGATGCAGATTTTTTTTTTTTAATTGTGCTTGTTTTAAAGAAAATGTTATTTTTTATAAGGGTTTTCCAAACTCCATTTAATATATAACTTCTTTTACTTTTTGTCTAGTTTTCCATTTTTAAACATAGAAGTAATGCACAGTAGTAATAAATGTTAAAAAAGAAATTACAGAGGTGAGAAAAATAAGAAATGAGAGTTTTATAAACAATGATCCTACTTTCCTAGGATACACATTATAAATATTTATTTACTATTTATACCTTTGGAGTTTTATGTACATAAATATATATTTATGTATTTAAAAGAAAATTAGGAGCTTATACATGTGTGTATGTATATGTACATATGGGTATGTATGTGTATGTGTATGTATGTATATGTATATATAGGTATGTATGTTTATGTGTGCATATGTATATATAGATATGTATGTGTATGCATGCATGTATGGTAAGTTTAGTACAGACAAAGAGCCTGGATTGAAATCAAGGCTCTACCTTGTGATTTCGGGTAAGTTATTCAACTATTCTATCTCAGTTTATAAACATTAAAGTGGAATGATAATAATTATCCTAGGAGAGTTGCAAAGTTTTTAACTTATTATATGTGCTCAGTAATGTTATCTATTATTATTATTTCATGCCAGTATTTATATAGTTTTGGTCATTTTTAAGATGCATAGTATTGACTAGATATGCCATATTTATTTATCAATTTTCTATTGATAGACATATTATCTTCAATTTTTATTATTATAAATAAAGTATAATAAACTACTTAAGGAATAATTCTTTGTATACTACAGTGAATGTGTCTGTAAAACAATTTTCTAGAAGTAGAACTAGATTAAGTAATGTACACACTTACAATTTTGCTTGTAGAGAACTGTTAGACCATCCTTTCGAAGGGTAGTGTATTAGAATACCATGAACAGTGTGGAAGAATACTATTTCCTCACACTATCCATGGCACTAGCTATTATCAATAATTTTAATCTTCATACATTTGATTAAATGAAATAAAGGATAATTAGTCTAGTATCTATTTTATTATTAGTTATATCAAATATCTGCTCATGAACTTAATAGACATTTGTTTTATTTCTTTCTATAATCCATTCAAATCCATTGCACTTCTCCCTGCAAGGTTTCCATCTTTGTACTCATTCATTTGTCAAAACTCTTTACATATTAAGAATGTTAAACATTCTTTATAGCAGCAAATATGAGCAATGTTAGTAATATGTCAGTCATTGCTTTCTCCTAATAATATTTCATTAAACAGATATCTTAAAATAATACATATGTCCATATTTGTTCTTAAGTAAAAGCATATAGTTGCTTGTTCTAAAATCTTTTCCCCAGAAATAATCCAACATTTACTTGGCCATTTTTATAAAATTCAAAGTGTCATGATCTCTTTTTTAAAAATGAAAACTCTTCTGTAGATCATGGAAAATCAAAGGATCCCCAATTCTCTAATTCACATTGTTAACATTTTTTAATTTTTTTTTATTTAGGTCTACCTGAATTTCTTCACCTACATTCCATAAAAGGGGTAATTTAGTTTTATATTTTAAGCACTTAATTTCTCTCTGCTTTAAAAAAAATTTCATATTGTAGTCAGGGTAATGTTTCAAACCACAAATATGATCATGTTCGAAATTCTTTTAAAACCTTTCATTTGCAAATGCTTAAGATGGCTTATAGCTGGGCTACTCTAAAAAGTGTCTATGAGGAGGGGAAGCACCACAGTATTGCACCACATCGCCTGGGACCACATTAGAATGCAACATACATATGACATGTTATTGAATTATACACTTGAAACCTATATAATTTTATTAACCAATGTCACCCCAATAAATTTAATTTGAAAAAATAAAAAAGAAATGCATATTCTAGGCCCCACTACAGACCTACTGAATCAGAACTGACGATGAAATTTGAGAACCGCTAAACAGGATCCTGAATGAACAAAATGTTGTCTTTCTGCTTTTGTCTTGTCCTGGTCTCTTATTGATCACTGCACTTCATACTGGCTTTCTTTTAGCTAAATATTCCCTTCACAATTTTTTCTCTTTGCTTGAAATATTTCTTCCCTCCCTTTTTTTTCTGTTAAATCTTATCATTTAGAAGACAACTTAAAAGCTACTTCCTCAAGGAAGTCTTCCTCCACAATTAAACCATGCCCTTCCTTATTTTATGTTTTACTATTTCTTTGTATTTCTTTCTTTCTTTTTTTTTTTTTTTTAATTATTTATGCTTCTGGTCTTCCTAGGTGGTCTCCTATCCAAGTACTAACCAGGCCCGACCATGCTTAACTTCCAAGATCAGACATTGGGCTTGTTCAGGGCGGCATGGCTGTAGACCATGGACCATGGCTCCACTGGGGCATGAACCCAGGACCTTCTGCATGTAAAGCAGGCATGCTAACCACTACACTATGGAACCACGTTCTCTTTGTATTTCTTTTATCAGTATATGTTTTAGAAGTTTTTTAAATCCACCTATTCCCAACCCCCACTACCTGCTTATCATAAGACACTGTGCCTGTTTGCTCACCCTTGAATCTTCAGATCCTACGACAGTGCTTGACACATATTGATAGAGATAAACATTACTTGAACAAATAAATAAATACACGAATGTACAAATAATTCCTTTTCAAGTGTTTACTCACTAATTTGGGAGTCAAATCTAAACTCAGTTGTCACTTCCTGGGTGAAGCCTCCTCTGGTTTCCTCCTTTCCTTCAGGATGTCAGGGGCCTCTTTTATGGTCCACTTTTGCACTTTTGTCCTCACATTTCCTTTACATTGTATTTTAACCAGCTGTCTAAACTTCTTGCTTTCCTTCTTCCCCTTGTGGGTGGAGACAGCACTCCTACCAACCCCGCTCTACCTCCAATACTCTCTTCCTTTTCTCCATCTTTTATCCTTCATGATTGGAGCATAGTAGACACTCAGCGAAAGCTTCGTGCATTAAATTAAATACAATTTAAGTTACACTTTGCCGCAAACTCGTGCAAAAACCCAGGACCAGACAGGTAATCCCTGTACATTTCAGTTCGGTCCCTTATAAAATGATAACAAGTTGAGGAAACTTTTTGAAGGAAGATGGTCTATATTTTGATGTGGTGGCAGTTACCCAATGACACAAGATGAACAAGACTCATTAAGCTCTATGCTTACCATGGGTACATTTTATTTATGTAAATTATAAGACTCAGTGAATTTAGAGGAATGAAAAAGTGGTCCAATAGAAATTTTTGAGTTAGACCTAAAGTGGGTTTTCATTTTTTAATTTTTAAAGAAATCTGAATGTCTCAAAGCCCAGAACTCACTTCTGTCTCCCATAGACCCTGCCCGGTGACTGTTTTACACCAGAACTGATTCTTCCAGTTATATTCATCTTCCAGACTAGAAGCTATTTTTTTTAGTCTCTTTTGGAACTAAATTTTTATGATTCTGTCCCACGAACTAATATTAGTTCACAGTCAAGGATGATCTAAGGATGAAGTGAATTCTTATTATCTAATTAAGGGACTTCCTTAAGGATATATGAAACCTCCACGATCAAGGATTTGTTTGGATTTAGTCGCTGTGATTCAAATACAATTTGGAATAAATTTATCTTAAAATTTAGCTGCATTTTTACATTAATTTTCTACATTATAGAAAGATCAACAAGATTTCTTTACTGTAATGATTAAAGCAGTATATTGTATCAGGACAAGAGTACCTAACATATATATATATAT
>NW_006436284.1:3047665-3063013 GCF_000325575.1 Pteropus alecto
CTCTACTACATATAATATATAGTATACAAAAATAAAATATAATATATTAAAATAGAAATAATATAAAATATATGTAAAATAATATATAATTATATAATAGAATGCTATATTTGTGTGTGCACGCACACATATAGCATTCTTAACACAAACTGTTTATTTTTAGTTCATATTAATCTTTCACCATTAATATAAAAAGTTGTTTCACATCTAATGTTGTTTCACATCTATTAGAAAAGAGCCATTATTTAGAACCTCAGAAACACCTGTCTGGTTTTGTGGGTAGGTTATTTTTAATTTTATTATGCCAGGAAATTGTTTTTCCTTCCCATGTGTTTGTCCTCTTATCACTCATCTCATCCCACACTTCCAAATCCAACCTGACTCTAATAGGCTAAGATGATTAATCACCCTAGAAGCTGACATGTATAACATGAAGCAATAAAGAAAAAAGGAAACAAAGGGAGTCTGAGTGTTACACAGCTACCTTTGATAAACATGAGAAATGGACAGCTCACATTTTCAATTACAAAATAACTTGTAAAATACAATCTTATAAAATATTTTAATCTTAGAAAATAATATTTCCACTTTTTTTTGCTCTTTAATTTTTTTTAAAAATTGCCCTCCTCCCCACATACAATCTGGGAATACATGGATGAAAATCTATTGGATAATTACATGTTTAAAAATATTAAAATGTAAGTAATTGACTATTTAGTTTTGTTTTCCTTCACAGAAGAGCTAAACAATAATTTCTGTGGTTTGTAATATAAAACAATCATTGCACATTAAAAATAGATTAGTTTTCAATTTAACTATTGAAAATACATATGCCGAATGTATCTCATAAAATTTCACAAAACATTTTACTAATTGGGGTATTAATGTTAACTTAAACAAAAACAAGAGGGGCATCTCCTGCCTACATATAAAATATTAAAGAAATTATTCTAGTCTAGTCAATAACAGGTAATTTCACTTCTGAGCTTTAGGGTTACTTACCTGGGAGGATGAGAATATTGGTCCCATTATCTCCACAAGTATGTTATTAACTTTTACTCTCTTTTTTGGAATTCAATAGATATGATAGCCTTGGAACTAGGCTGCATGCCAGAATCAGCTGGAAAGCTTATCAAAAATGCAGATTCATGTGTCCCCCCCAGACTCACAGAATCAGCATTTCAGTGGAATAATATTTTTAAATAAGTCCAGCACCTGATAGTGATATATCTTGATTTCAGACTGGAACTTATGAATTGCATATTAGAATACTAAATAAATTTAAACTCTAATCTCAAATTTATGGGTAGGAGAGAGAGGAAAAAATGTTTAAAAAGAGAAAAGACTATAAACTCAAAATTCAAATCATTTTGATAGAAGTAACAAAAACATTTTTAAATAATTATTTTAAAATGAGTATACTTGATTCAATTGTAGTAAGAGTTAGTAAGATATCGAAAACTACCTAATTCATTTCTGCTTCCTAATGTTTCACAAATTTACCAGTAGATTTTTTTTTTTTAACAGTTTCATTAAAAAGATGAAAAGAAGTGATGGCAAAGAGAGAGTTTTTGAATGCTCAGGAAAAAAAAAAGCAAGGAAATGAATCCAATATTAAAAATTAACACATTATTTACCAGTAAGTATACAGTAGTATTCTAATTGCTTGGCAGAAAACAAAGAGCCAACCCAGAGGATATATTAGTGAGTAGGGTAGGGTGTTGAATGTATGAAAAATCTCTATAGTAATGTGTCTTCCTTAGATGTTAACATTATTCTTCAGTTGAGTTTCTTTATAATTGTTCTAAATATATGTAGTATAGTAGAATTTATAAACTGTAGTTTTATATTTCAAAATCAATATCAAATTTGGGGAAAATTACATGCTTAGCAATTAAAAAAATGTTTTAAATTGGATTTAAATATTTGACTTAGTTTCTAGTTTTTCTCTAAAGACTTAACTACTCCTAGGTTTTAACAGTGGGGTTTAACTTAATAAGTGTTGGGTCTCTGCGTTAGAGGACACAGATCCTCTCTTTGTTGTATTCAGTTTAAAACAGAAGATTTCAGTAATTGGTTGCAGTACACGTAAAATATATCTCAGAGTTTGGGTCAAGTTTTCTAAAGAAATGTTTTAAAAATAAATTGCTTTTAAGCAATATGGCTTCAAATGTATCATCTCAGTTATTTACTGGTATAATATCTATCTAAAATAATCTATGCAGGGTAAACAATGATATTTCATCTGGATGATTTGTAGTAGCAGAGTCTAATGGAGGAGTGGGGAGAAGGGATTTATCTGGCAAGGGAAATCTTTCTGAAGAAGGTGACACGTTATTTATACTTGGCAGAAGCTGAGAGAACAAATTCTAGGTTGGAAGTTCTAATGCAGTGAACTGTTTTAACAATTTTAAATTTAATGGTAGATACACCAAAGTTTGCAAAAAGTAAAACTCATGCCTTTCTTTCTTTACAAGGACTCATATTTTCATTAAAAAGTTTTCTTTTTTTTTTGTAAATATTGTCACACATGCACTTTCTATATAAATCATATTATAGTAGTAATAGTCATACATATAAAAATTTCTACTAAATATTAAGTTAATACAATGTCATTTCTAAAACATAAAATAAAAATTATTAAAATATTCTCAAATAGTTTGAGGGGAAAATGTTCACATTGATTTTCACTCTTATTAACTCTCCTTACAATATTTAAAATATAGTAGAGCATAAATGAGCATAATATTCTTAATATATGTGAGGAAAATATGGGGAAAAATAATCTTTTTCAAGAAATGAGCCTAGAGGCATAGGCTGTATGATCATTCAGAAGTGGAATAGCATGTAAACATTTGTACATTTCTTCAACCTCAGAAATCTAGGCTTGTGTATCTAATGATTTAAGACTTCTTTTTAACCTCTGACTCTTAATAGCATCTGAAAGTCCTCTGTAAACCAAGAATCCACTATAAAAAAGGATTACATTGGGCTTTCAAACAAAAAATGAAAGAGGATGAGTGGTAAAAAGCCAAGAAGATCAAATAGTCTGTTTTTCATTCTGAACTTTAGTCTCTATTTAACAATTTTTTCTGCTACTTGGCAATTCTGAAAATTTAGGAAGTTTGTCTAATACTTCTCTGAACAAAGACAAAAATGGATATCTTTAAGATTTTATATTCTTGGAAAAGGCTATTTTCACTTCATCCTCAAAGAAAATCTGAATTTCAGTAATTTTAACAATTGGTGAAAAGGGAAACATAGAAGATCAAAACTATTATATTGCTACTTGTTCATATCGCTTAGATCTGGCTTGATCCCTTTTCTAATGGCGTGACTAGATGGAGTGAAAATCTAGCACGTAGAGTTCATGTGTTAACACTTCCTTTTTTCCTTGTGCTGGAGTAGGCTGAAGTAAGCATTTCCTCCAAACAAATCACACACATTAAACTGTAAAATAGACTAAGTTTCCAACAGAGCATGACAAGGTCATCATATTAAATATTAAAACCAGCATATCAAAATTTTAGTTTAAATTTCTTATAATTAATATTTTAGGAATTAATATGCTTATTACCAAAGGCTTTAGCCATGATTCTTAATCTGTAATATGGAGGGCTTTTACCGGGTAACTTTGACCTTTTACATTTCCAAAATTCATGAACCTAAAGAAATCATGTGATGCATTTTTAGCATTCTACACACTTCCTAAAAACACACTAACAAATATATGTGAAAAAGGCAGTAAAGGAAGTAAAGCCCTTATTTTTACTTAGCTTCATGTACATTTTTTGTTTCACTTCTCATGGCAACACAGTGAAGTTATTATTCCCTTTTTACAGATGAGAAAGTGGCAGTTCAGAAAGGTTGGTAATTCAGTATTAGTTTGCTAGGGCTGCTGTAACAAAGTACCAGAAACTAGGTGGATTAAATAACAGAAATTTCTTGTCTCAGTTCTGGAGGCTACAAGTCCAAAATCAAGGTATTGGCAGGGTTAGTTCTGTTCTAGACCTTCCTCCTTAGCTTGTATATGATCATCCTCTCCCTGTGTCTTCACATCGTCTTCCTTCTCTGTCCACATCTGTCTCCCAATGTTCTCTTCTTAAGAGACACCAGTCTTATTAGGGCCCATCCCAATGACTCTGTAAAGACCCTATATTTAAGCAAGACCTTTTGGGGATTAGGACTTTAACATATGAGTGTTGGGGATAACAATAACAATTCGAGCCATAACACTTGCCAAAGGTATCTTAGTAAACAAGTAGAAAAGCTAGGAGTACAAACATATGTATGCCTAATTCTAAAGTTACGGTCTTTACCACAGAGCTCTGTCTTCTTATGTAAAGTATGATACAATTGGTAAATAGTTATGCAGCAAAGAATTGAAACTGCCCTCTCATATTACATAACTTTATAGGGAAGAGGCTGGTAAGGGTAGGCAATTGTTTATCACTTTTGAGCCAAGAAGCTTACTTCCCTGACAAAGGAGACAGAGGCAGTTGCATTAGTGTCCTGTGACACGATTTAAGGGGACTAGGAATTGCCATCTTCTCCCAAAGGTCAATTCAAAGGTCATTTGTTTGGACTTTTGCAATTCCTTTATTTTAACTCGTATACATTTTAAGGTTTTTCCTCTACTTTGCAGCATAATTATTTTCTTTCGTGTCTGCCTATATCAACAAATGATGAGCCCTTTGGAAATTGTCTTCTAATAAAATAAAAATAAAATGAAAACCCAAGAGAATAAAAAATTAAATCTAAGGGAACTATGTATTAAAACAATCATATCATACTGCTACCTTAGAATGGTTACTATTAAAAAAAATATTGAGAATATCAACTGAAATTCTCATACATTACTGGTGGGAATAAGACATTTTATAGCCACTCTGGAAAATAGTTTGATAGTTTCTTTTAAAGATAAACATACACTTACCCTATGACCCAGAATTTCAACTCCTGGGTATACACTCTATAAAGAGAGAAACTTATATATCCACACTACCCCCAAGAAGACATACAAATGGCCAACAAACATATGAAAAGATGCTCATCATCATTAGCTGTTAGGAAAATGCAAATCTAAACCACACCTGTTAGAATAGCTATAATCAATAGGACAAGTAATAACAAATGCTGGAGAGGATGTGAAGAAAAAGGAACCTTCATACACTGCTGGTAGGACTGCAAATTGGTACAGTCGCTATGGAAAGCAGTATGGAAGTTCCTCAAAAAACTAAGAATTGATCTACTAAATGATCCAGCAATCCCTCTACTGGGTATTTATCCCAAAGACTTGAAAACCCATATCCAAAAAGATATTTGCACACCGATGTTTATAGTAGCATAATTCACAATGGTCAGAACATGAAAGCAACCAAAGTATCTTATGATAGATGACTGGCTAAAGAAGCTGTGGTACATATACACAATGGAATATTACTCAGCCATGAGAAGAGATGAAATACTGCCATTTGCATCAACATGGACGGACCTCGAGATAATCATGCTAAGCAAAATAAGCCAGACAGAAAAAGTTGAAAACCACATGATATTATATGTGGGATATAAACCTAAAAGCAACAAATGAAGAGGATAAACAAACAGAAACTCATGGACATAGACAATAGACTAGTAGTTACTAGCGAGTGGGGCGGTGGAGGGAGGTAGATGGGATAAAAGGAGTCAAATATGTGGTGACAGAAAGAAATCTAACTATGGGAGATGAACACACAATGCAATATATATATTCCTTATTGTTAAATTATACACCTGAAACTTACTAGATTTTATTAACCAATGTTGCCATAAAAAATTAAAACAACAACAACAACAACAACAACAACAACATGCTACTCAATCCCCCCCGCCGAATTAAAAAATTTAAAAAAAAAGTTAAATATATACTTACCGTATGGCCCAGAATTTCAGCTCTTGGGTATATACTCTAGAAAGAGAGAAAATTATGTTCACACTAAACTTTTTATACAATGCTCATAGCAGCTTTATTTATAATATTAAAAAACTGGAAACAATCCCAATGTTCTACAATAGTTGAATGGATAAACTGTGGTACTTCTATAAAATGGAAAAGTACTCTACATCAAAAACGAACAACTGATATATGCAACAATTTGAACAAATCTGAGTGAAATAAGTCAGTCACAAAAGTTTATAGACTGTGCGATTCCATTTATATCAGCGGTCCTCAACCTTTCTGGCACTAGGGACAGGTGCTCTTGTGAGAATCTAATGCCTGATGATCTGAGGTGGAGCTGATGCTGTGATGCTAGCATTGGGAAGTGGCTGCAAATACAGAGGTTTGAACGGTTCCTCTCCCACACTCTTTTTTTTTTTTCTTCCCTCTAAAAGGTCATATTTTATACCCACAACCTATTTTTAGGCCCCAAATTCTTTTACAGACTGTTTAAGTTTTCCCAATTCTTTTTTCCATTGCTGGAAGGACTTCCCTAGTGTCTGAAAATAAGAAGCACTTCAAGGGTTCAAATTTTATAACTTCTCCAATATTCAGAACTGTGGCCATGTTTCCTCACTGTGTATGGTCACTAGAGCCTGTATCCCAGCACTCAGATCCTAGGTCTTTTTCTAATCTAGTCTCAAAGGGTTGCTGAAGCTTTAGTCTTCTCTGGCTTTGAATCTTCTCCTTCCTTTTTAAGATTTGTATTTTTTTATTTAGAACTCAGAAATGTATAACTTTTTATTATATTTCATCTAACATTTCTATGTACCTGTGTATATGTGTGTGTGTGTGGGCAGGAGGGCAGTTGGGATGGGAGGGGCTTCGATGGCACATCTATTTCAGTTTATTCTACCACAGTGATGGAAAAATCTTAGACACTAAGGATTGAGAATAGTCTTAGGAAAAGAGTTAATTGTAGATGCATAGATGATAGGATAACATCTTATATTTAATTCTCCACCCCCAATATTCACATATATAAACACAGCGTTCTTATAGTTATAAAGACCAATGCTTGGAGGTGCTCAATAAATCATTCTTCAGTGAATGATTGTATGAATAAAATGTGTCTAGGATCTTGAACACTGATGTGTGGAGCAGGGGCCTTCAATGGTTTCTCAATTTTTATTATGGTGGGCAATGACTTTCATTATTGATCTCTCTAACAAAGAAATGTATTAAATTATTTCTATTTGCTAAAGTATCATAAGTTACAAAAGTTTACAGTTTTGTACAATGTCTGGATGTGTGTGTTTGCAGGCTAATAATTCCACCAATATGATGCATGCATGCTAACACCCAGAGGTATAGCCATCATTATGGAAACAAAGAATAAAATTATCTCTGATCTTGTCAGAGGACATTAGTGAAGGCTTCCCATAGGCAGATGCATTTGAATTGAGACTTAATAGATAAATAGAAAGGAATAAGAGTAACAGGCAATAAGGGAAGACGATTTTCAGTTAAGTGAACAACAGCAAATGCAAAGGTAAAAAGGTTTGAATGAGGAAAAAAGAATATGACTGGAGAAATGCAGATTTCTTTTGTGGTGGCAGAAGGGCTAAGAAGGCATTTTGGGTGGTAAATTTAGAATCACTGGAGAGTCAGATAATGAAAGTCATGTTAGGTCACTGTTAAGAAGTTTGGATTTTATAATGTAGGAGACACTGTGTCATTAAGGATTTTAAAAGGGGAATGATATGATCAAATTAGGGATTTATAAGGCATGCTCTTAGAACTCTGTGGAGATGACTTGGAAACGAAAGCCAGTAGTTTAATGCCTGGCAAGAAACTGCAAGGCATTAAACTAAGGTAGTCAAAGGGAGCAAGTATGGAGGAGATGGAGAAAGAACTATGCACTAAAATCCCCAAGATTTGGTAAAATCTGGACTATGTGAGTGGACCGAAAACAGTAATTCAGTCAACAAAAGTATGCCGCCCATGGAAACTAATTATTCAATTTGAGTGGCACCTAAAAATTGAAATTGATTCCCTGATGAGAAAAATGGAAGTTATTTGCTCAGGCCCTCAGAAACTCTTCCAGTCCACAGCCAATATGTTTGTAAAGGGTCTCTAAAGTATTTGAAAGTTTGAAAGTGGTCATACATGGATGGTTCTGACATTAAAAAAAGAAAGAAAGAAAGGAAGTATCTACACAGATAAGTTTGCACCTAGCCAAGACAGCTCCCTCCTCCTCTAGTTTTAAAATCACAGCCCAAATGTGAATTGCGAACATATTTGCTTTCAACAAATTCAGGCAACCTCATTTACAGTAGCATCATCTACAGACAATGTTTAATTGCTTCTTCTTTTCAATACATCTAAAAACTACTCATATAACTTTTTTCAAAAAAATAAAAAAGAGAGTCTAAAGCAAGACTGGGAATTTTAAAGTGCAGCTTTTGTAGTAACATTTGAGCAATTTCTTGAAGTTGAAAAATGCTGATTGGTCGCCTAGAGGGTTATGCTAAGGAAAACAAGACAGAAATCCAAGCTGTAGAATTCACGAAACCCTTTGTCATGGCAAACAATAGTGAAACCCAACATTGCCTGGAAGGGGAAATTTGAGTCTGCAATCTGTTAGACTTTATGCACTGATAAGCGATAAGATTCTGTGCTGCATTTTGAAAGGAATACAGTAAACACAATTCTAGACAGATCTGCCTCAGGCTTAACATGACACTTAAGTGCTCTGTAAGAGAAAAGAAAAGGCAATTCTGGACACATTACAGCCTGCTTTTATTTTCTAGCATTAAAGCTAAAATGTCATGTAATATCTATTAACAGGAAAACGGTCCTTTTTACTGTTTTCATCTAGTCTATATAAACTTGGATATGGAGGGAGAAGATAATTATTATGTTAAATAGAAATATATGTGAATGTTTGAAAAGTCTGTCTATTACAGAGGTACTTTAGTTTTTGAAAATGTTACCACTCAAAACAAATGCAATTGTAGCATAAGTAAATATTATAAGTCAGTCTGAATTGAAATTCATTTTCTACAATGGAAAAAATAGTAACTAATGATGAAGCAAATGTTAGCTATGAAAAACATACATTTTTAATACATAGTTTTTTTATAAAAACCCCTAACCTAAGAGGGGAAAAACAACAGCAACAGCAACAGCAGCAGCAGCAGCATCAACAACAAACAATATTTATTATGTTGGGTTAAGCATTTGATGACCTAAGACTGAAATTATCTGGATTTCCAAAAGTAAAGCTTTCGACTAGTGCCTTGGAACTAAGGTGACTTGTGGAAATGTATGGTGACATCTTTAAAATTTCCTTTCTTATTTAAAAATTATAAAGAAAAATTGGAATGATTTCTGGACATTTTCTAAAGAAAAGTATTCTTCATAGTTAGAGCTTATTTTCCATCGTGTGGAGTCTAACACAAAAGTTGTAATACTTTTTTAGAGAACAGAAATCATTTTTTTACAGTTTGATACTGAGATGAATTTTCTTCCTTGTTAATAATCCTTATTATTATCCATATAGTGTACCATTTCATGTATGCAAAATAAATAAGATGTATAGGAGTTAGGCAACTATATAAGTAGAACTGAAAAAACATAGAATTACAGTTTCTCTCTTATTATCTTGAATCATCTAAGTTTTAGCTCACATTTTCTGCTTTGTATTAGCTGTAAAGGCACATTTACTAATTATTAAGGGACTTGCATTTTGTTTTCTGACATCTTTAAATGTAAGAGTAACAAAGCTATAACAAATCTTTATTATAATATAGTAAACATTGTTGGAGTTCCTTTTTTCATTCAAAGCATTCCCTATGTAATTTCTAAGTTATTCTAATTATGTGCAATTGATTAAATTATTAATCATGACATTACATATATCATTTTTCTAAAAGCAAAGCCTGAATCAGGAGGAGAGTTTCACTTAATCTGTGAAAGTTTAGAGCAATGACTTTTCCTTATGCTATTCTAGGAAAAATTGTATGGTGTATTTGAAAGAGCAACAGAGAATTGGATTTGAATTTTAGTGCTTTAGAATTTTAGAACCACAGCTTTTTGGCTCTGGGAAAATTAATTAATCTTTAATGAATTTGAAAGAGCAACAGAGAATTGGATTTGAATTTTAGTGCTTTAGAATTTTAGAACCACAGCTTTTTGGCTCTGGGAAAATTAATTAATCTTTAATGAATAAAAAATTTAATTAATCTAATTTTCCCCAACTGTGAAATGGAAATAATAATGAGAAGAATAGCAACAACTTTGGAAGGTTTCTTTAAGACTTAGAGATGATGTGCATAAAAGAATTATCAAGGAAATTATCAAAGTCAGCACACAGTAGGATCTCAAAAAATAGCAAATATCCTAGGAATAGAAGTAATAGTCATTAGTAATGGTGTGTTATTACCGCCATTATAAGTGAATGTAAAATAGTTAGATTTAATATTTTATTTTAGTAGAATTACTTTAAAAGAACATATTTATTTTATAAACAAATATCTTTAAATCGCTTTACATACTTTTTTAACCCCATTTGACAATGTTTCAATTCTTTATATTTTATCCCTACTGAACAAAATGTTATGCCAAGTGATATTCATAATCAAGACACATGTGTCAGACACCAGGCAAAGTGATGGAGTTACAAAAGTGAAAAACATCTTTACTACAAAAAAGCCACAGCCAATAATTAATTAGTTTCTAAGTTTCTAAATATAAAATAAATGAGTTTACTAGAGAACAGGTGAATTTTAAATAAAATAAGTAAAATGAAAAAAATAGAAATTCCCAATAATCAAATAAAAGAGAAATAATCATTGTTACTAAGCTACAAAAGACAGTATGATGTTGGTTAAGGTATTTAACCAATTCCTAATTTTTGTGCACTGAAACTCATTTTGATATTTTGAAATTATTCACAATAATATAGTAAGCAGCAATGGAAACATCTCTGATCGCCTCTTTAGAATAAATTCTACATCAATGGGTAAAGGCATTTAAAAGTTCTTGACACATGTAAAGCTACCCTAAGAAAAGGCTATGTCGATTTCATTGCTCATTTTTATCACCAGTATTGGGTATTATCATGTTCTAAGTATTTTAAGATTTAATAGAAAACAACAAATACGTCACTATTATTTAAATTTCCATTCCGTTTATTATCAATAAAGATAATAATGTTTTCCTTTAGCCTTTGGAGAAACAAGAGTTATTTATTTTTTCAAAACTTGAAAATAAGAAATAGAATAATTCTTTTCATTTCCACCAAGCATCCAAATAAACCACCACCAATATAACTACAAAACCATAAGGTGCTACTTTATTCTCCTTCCTTGCATTAGAATATTTTTTCTTGTATTAAAATTCCAACAAATAAAATAGCTTTAGAGATCTATCTTTTTTCTTAAACAAAGAATTGAAAGTATGAGATAAATTAACCAAATCTAGTCACCATTTATTGAAGCAGAAAGAGATGTATTTGTTGGGAATAAGAAGAAATCAACACAACAGTTTTAGATCTACTTGCTTTTGGCCTTAATAAACAAGATTATTACCTTATGGGTAACTTCTATCATAAATACTGTTAAGGAAGAACCATCTGTTGGTATACTAAAGATAGATCTAAAATTAAGGTTGATAAGCCCCAGATTTAGAAAGAAAGACGGATGATATTATGGTTTAATCAATCAAGTACCCAACACAGCAGGCGTCAAGACAAAGTTTCATAATGTGGACCACACATCATTACCTGGAGTTAGTTCCACACTGCTAAAAAGCAATCTTAATAGCTGGGTCTAGCAACCAGACCAGTGTCCTGTATACTGTCCTGCTCATTACATGATTTCTACTGACTGGGTTTAGAGCTATAATATAGAGTTTAAAGGAGAGAGAAGGGTATAATAAAAATTGATTGTCATGAAAATGTAATTATCATTTTTTCCAAATGTTTTGGTCTAGAAGCACACTCCTAAGGCTGATAATAAAAATAATACTACTAAGACTAGCAGGCAATATTTTTAACATTTTCAGATTTTATAAATGTAAGATTTAGGATTAGAACAAACTTCTACGAACTATTCAAAATACATTAATTGGTTTGAAAACAAAACTTTGATTTTACAAATTGTGCTTAAAAATCAACACAATTGTACTTGGTCAATCAGACTGTGGGAAATTGATAATGATTAAATTCGAAAGATGGAGTAAAGAAAAAGAGTAAAAGTTTAGTGCTAAGAGAACTTGTTGACAAAATCAGTGTTTATACAGCTACTATTTGAAACCTAAAGATATTATGATAATTTAAAACAAATGTGTTATTTATTAATAGCAAATAAGAAAGTATCAGAGAATTACAGTATGGTTAGAGTAATTTTGACACCTATAAACCTTCTTGAAATTATACATTTAATTTGTATTTATTAGCAAAAGAGCAGCATTCAATTTCATTTGTGGTTCTTGTGATCAAACTTTGAATTGATAGAATTAAAGAAGGATATCTGATCATTTCTGACCCTGAATAAGGCAAGACTTCAACAAACTGTCTTTTATTTAATAGTTGTTTAGAAAACAACTGAACTGAATTTAAAGATTTATTATTTTGTCCTGAAAGTCTAAGCTTGTATTTTCTGCTGTGCAACAAGGAAACTTCAGGGCTGGCTTGGTAGCATACTTCCAACATTCAGATTAACTCCCAGGGTATCCCATTAGTATGACAGAGATTATATGATTGTTCCACTCTATTAAATTTTTATATAAAACATAACTTTTAAAAAATTAAATCAAACAATAATTGCTAACATCTGTATGTTAATCTTAATAGAAATATCATTGAAGGAAAAAATTAATTACCTACTTAATTAACTAGCAAACTTTTTAAAATGCTTATTTTAGTGCAACCTTAATGCAGTTTCTAGCCTCCCCAAACCCTTAGAAGCTTCAGGGAATTTTAAAGCTGTCCTGATTATCAGCTTATCCTTGTAAGCTTTGGCTTATCTTATCAAAATAAGGCATCACTTTTGCTTCCTTCTGCTAATAGGGTCTGGAACAGGGCTTTCCTCTAGCAGTGTAGTAATTCCTTTTGCAGACAGAAGTGTTCAGTCTGTTGGCTCTCCCCTCACTTATCTCTCTCTCTCTTCCTTTCTCCCCGCCCCCCGCCCCGCCCCACACCGCCTCGCCTCCTCTAGGGCAACTAGAGATCCAAATCCATTTTCCTCCATTGCTGGAATTTTAAGGTTCTAAAGAATACAAAACATCTTTTTATCCTCAGAGCCTCAGTTCTAAGTAGATTTTGATTTTCTACATATCTAAATAATTGTGTAGAATTGTGGGTAAGTCATGAATCATGGTTGGATCATGCTTACATCAAGCATAATCATACTTTCAGCTCTTTTGGGCAAGACAGTGGTAAAATTAAACTCTCAGTACCTCAGTTTCCCTTTATGTAACGTGGTGATGAAAACTAGTAATTCACAGGGTAATTGCAAAGATACATGAATTAATATGAACACCACATAATTGCATATTTTATTTTAACTACTACTGCTATTAATGTTACTTGCTATTAATGTTAATTGAGATAATCTATATTTTGGTTGGTATTTTATATTAGTTCATTATCCCAGTTAAACAGTAATTATCATTGACTTACAAATGGCAGCTTTGGAAGACAGATTTCCAATTCGATATTACTTTAGTAAATTTGAAAGAGATATAAACAGATTACAGTTTCATCAAGACAAAGTTAAATTAGAACAATTGAAGAGGATGGAAGTGAGAGAAGAAGGAAGAATTAATTGATTATAGTAATTCCTCATGAGAAAAAAATCTGGCTATGAAGAAGAAACCAAGTACAGTCAATCAGCAGTGTATGCATCACAGTTACAAAGGCAAAGTTAATGCTGTGGTACAAAATGAAGGGCATGGTATGTAAGAAGTATGAGGTAATCTTCCTAATGAAGGAACAACTTGTCAAACCCTTCCTGGAATTCTGCAGCATGTAGAAGACTCCCAATCTTAAAAGGAATGTGAAAACTTGGAGAGGGTTCAGAGGACAGCCACAAAGATAATGAATTGGTTGTAAAGTAAGACCTACAAGAAAAGGTTAAAAGATCTGGAATTATTCAACTTGGAGGCAAGAACTTAGAAGTTATTTAAATCTTCAAGTTAAAAATATATGGTGTACATCTCAAACTTCTCCATGAATTAGAAGAAGGAAATTAGTTTAAATCTCAGGATGAAAAATGTATGGAATTTAAACAATAACTTAACAAACAGATTCATTACACATCATTAAAAGCTCCTGAGGGTGGTTTACAAAATGTGCATGCTCTTTTAAGTTGTATAATTTATTTACATATTTATTTTAGTTAGCTGTGAAGGTCCAGTCTTTGATGAAGAAGAGAAATGGCTTAGATGACCTAGCAGGGTTCTTCACAGCCTTAAATTTCACTGAAATCCAGAGTTAAATATTAATAGTCCACTAAATCATTGCCACATTTCTTGCCCGTATCTCGCTCATTTGTTTTAGGACTGTGGGAGTGAGAAGGAAGTTGAGGTGATTTGTACCAAGGTGAGTCTGAGAGAAGGTGACAGGGTTGGGAGGGTGGAGTGGAAGGAAGGTAGAGTAGTTGAAAGAAAAGGGTATTCCAGGCAAAGAAAACAACAGTTTAAAGGCACAGAAGTGAGAAAGAGAGAGCGGCACATGGGCAATGGGGCATAATTTGAGTGTGGCTAAAACAGTATATATAAGAATATAGTAGGAGATAAAGGATACTGAAAAAATTGGCAGACATGAGACCTTGCAAGTGTTTTAGTTACATGATGAAGCTGGTCTTCATCACTTAGGTGTGAAGATTTGAAGGGTATTTAAGAAAAGAACACTGAGATCAGATTTCTTTTGGAGAAAATTGCACTGAGAACAATGTGAATGATGAATTGTAGAGGGGAGACTGAAAGCAGGAAGAGCTGGTAGGTCTACGTCTAATCAGTCCTTTTCAGAAATAATAAGAATCCCAACTAAGTCATAGTGGGGATAAGCTGATGAATATTTTGTAGGACAGATGAGCTAAAGAGTCGAAACAGGTGTTAGTGTGAGAATGAGAGAGGGTTGGGACTGGGATAATTTTTAGTTTGATACCTCTCACATCTAGTAGAAAAATGATAATTTATGCAAGAGGAAATTCAATGATATAGAGCTTTGATCGAATTACGTTCTTATTGGTTTGTTCAACCAATGAATGGTTGTTATGGATCAGGCATTTTATTAGATAACAGGATATTTATCAGTAGGTAAATGTAGCTTTGGTTTGCTTAGGACAGTCTTGATTGACACCTGCTATTCTCGTCCTGACAGATAAATAGATAAACAATTGTGATATGTATATTATATATAT
>NW_006436284.1:3063223-3103317 GCF_000325575.1 Pteropus alecto
TATATAATAATATTATTCAGCCTTAAATAGAAAGGAAATTCTGACACAAGCTACAATACAGATGAACATTGAGGACATTATGCTAAGTGAAATAAGAAAGTCACAAAAAGACAAATACTGTATGATTTCACTTATATAAGGTAGTCAAATTCATAAAGGAAAAAGGAGAATGGTGGAGGCTAGAGGGTTGGGGGAGAAAGAAGTGAGGAGCTGTTAATGGACACAGAGTTTCAGTTTTGCAAGATAAAAGGGTTCTGAAGATTGATCGCACAATGCTACTTAACACTACTGAACAGTACTCTTTAAGATGATTAAGACAGCAAATTTTATCTTATATGTATTTTACCAAAATTAAATTTTAAAAAATGGTTAATGCATTTACTTACAACTTGAAATTTTCTTTTAATTTTTTTTTGATAAAAAATAATCAATGACAGATTCTATATATGTTGGTATTTGTCAGTTCCCTGTATTATTCCTACAGTGTTTGTGGTGAACAATACCTGATAACTTTTCTTTGAGGAAAGTTATACTCCAATGAGGTTCAAGAGTAATTTTATGTTGGTATCATTTTCTGGGCTAAAGATCATGCAGTTGTTCTTGTGATTTACCTTTAGGAACAGCTACTTGAACCTGTTAATGATAAGCTTGGATATAGCACAGCAAATCTCTACCATATTTGGTCATACTAGCCTTCTAAACAGCAATATCAAGGAGAGGAGTTAGGTCCCTAGACCCATGGCATATCTAGGCCTCCTATCACGTGAGGATGGTCTCTGAGTTCCTGTTGTGGTAGATCTGATGGCCATGAGAGCTAACGGCAAAGCCTTTGGCCATGACAATGAAAGTTCCCCATATAATTTTGTCAGTTTCAGTTTTTGATGTGGTATTTACTATTTTATCCGAGGACTGGAGATGGTAAAGGCAGTGGAGCTTCTGGGTTACATAATTTCTTAATTATTCTTCCAGTGAAATGATTACCCCTATTACTAGACATATAAGAGAGTCTTCCCTAAGTAAGAAATGTAAAGTCTAAATTTTCTTTGCTTCTGTCAGAGTGGCTAATTTATTCCTAGAGAGTCTGGAGTAAAGAAAAGAAAAAAAAAAAAAAAAACACATGAAAATGCTTATAGCCAACCAGACAATAAACAGGCAATATTAAGATCATATTCATAACCATGTGGGGCAGGAACTGAAATAAATATTATTTGTAGATATTAAAATGGACCTCAAATTTTAGCCTACGTTCTTATCCCACTTTTAAATTTTATTAGAATTATGGGCTTGTACAACAACAACAACAAGAAGACATTCTGGTTTATCTCATCAAAGTTTTATCAACAAAACCCATTTAGGATGGGTGTTAGGTTTTTCTACCCATGGTGGTTTCAACCATACAACAGTTTTGATAGACGCTATTTCAGTCAATTTAGGCAGGCCATCTTAGTGCCACAAGAGACACTCTGAGTGGAACAACAACAACAACAACAACAAAACTAATCTTTACTAAAATGTCTTTTTCTTTTTTTCCTCAAAAATTGTGTCTAAAACTGGCATTGACTCAAGACCTGAGGACATCAATCAGGATTTAGTTTGGGATTTGATTTTTGAACTTGGATACAAGTTCGAAAGCAACTCATTTAGCATTATAATCTGCTAAAAGTACTGGATCTGCTTTTGTGTAGGATCTCCTTTTTAGTATGTGCTTCGTTGACTTTAATTATAACCAATTCCTCCAGAAGAAGCCAACCAATTAGTCAAGTTTGATATAGTTGTCATATATAATTGTAGTACCACCTCTAGAAAAGAACCCTTGTTGTTTCCAAAGCACCTAAATCATTAAGGACCCCCCAAAATAACTGCTGTCTGTATAGACATCTCCTCCCCTATCTGTAGCAATTTGACAGGGCTCAGTAATTCCAGCATCAACTAGAAATGAAATATTCTGTTCTTGCTATTGAGTGAGAATTTCCCCTTCTTCTGTTAAGAGCAATTTTGGTCAAACAGGAGGCCTCATTAGGTCAGACAAAGTTTGTCTTTATCTTTCAAGATAAGGGAGGGTAATTGTTTTTTCAATGTCTCTTGCCCTTCCTATATTGAAAGATATTCTGGGTTTTGTTGTTGCTAATTTGTTTTTATTTTGTTTTGTTTTCTCAGAGAAGTACTTATTCTTAGGTTTACCTAATTGCTAAATTTAAAGAGTTATTAGGTTGACCCATAATTTTTTTTTGAGTCAAAGGACATTCAAAATGCTCAGTGATATCTTATAAATCAGAGAGGGGGAAGTCTTAAAGATACCATCCTATCTTTGTATTTCTTACTAAATCTGCCACCTCAGACAATCAACAGAGGTGAATAGGGTAGTTATAATACCTTCTCCCTGATTGGAACCATACATTCTGAAAGTGTTAGTGAATTTCCCTGTAATGTCTGGGATGTATTCATTTTATTCTCTTGTATACAGGACTGGGGTTTTGACCAATTTTTACAGAAAAGAACTCAGGAATAGCCTTTAAGAGATCTTGTTCTATTTTTATGCTCTTTTTATATCCATCTTTAGCCAAATTTTGATTCATATATTTAATATCACTTTGGTAATCAATTCACTCTAATTTTTCCAATTAAATTTTAACATTCTCCATTTCCAAAAGAAGACTCCTGGACTAACTATCCCAAGGGCAATACTAAGTCCTTCTGTGAATTTTTATCTTTACTTATGAGGGTTAGGGAAGTTTTTAACTAGATAATGCAAATCTAATCTTGACTTAGGTTTAAAACCTTAAAGCCATCAAGGCTGGTCATCCTTTGAAGCTATGTTACAGGATATTCTAAGTGGATATTGACTAACAGGAATGCATGTGTGTGGGAAAAGCTGGCAGAGGAAAAGGAAGAGGGTAGAAGGGGCAGAAAAAGAAGGAGTAAAACAAGGAGAGGTGAGTGGGGTCTCTGGGTCAAAGTAAAGAAAGAGGCCAGGAGAAAAGCCAGGGAAGATTTTAATCTAAAATTGTATCTGGGGAAAAACGAACAGTTCAAGTTTAAATTTGAGCTTTCCCATGAAGATACTTCTTTTCTCAGGGTAGCAATTTTAGAATTGCCTTGTATTTTAAAAGCATCTTCCTATCAGTCAAAATATAGCTGGCCACTGAATATTCTAAGTCTTAGAATTCTTTGATTTTCGAGGTGCCATGTGGGTAAATTATTTTATTCATATCTCAAGTTCCCCAAATAGGCCACTGAAGTTCTATATATTCCTTAGTAAAACCCTGCAAGAGCTTCAAATATTTAGTACTTTTCTCCCTATAATGTCTCTCCAGACATTGACTTCGAAGTACATTGAATAACTGATGATTATCTGCATTCAAATGATGAAAATAAATGAAAGACAAATAAGTAGATCCCAAGAACTATCTTGTCAGTGAGAAATTAAAAGTATGAGTAAGGGCTTAGATGATGCTCAATATAAGGGAATGAGTGAGACTTATGTAGTTGTCCAGAGAGGTCAACGGTCTCCTGCATGTTCTGTTCTTGTCAAAGTGCCCTGGGTTGAGAAGCATGAAGGTCTAGACCCATTCAAGTAACAACAACTAAGTTTTTACAAGACACCAAGGTTAATTTTTTAATAGACATTCTATATTCATCTAAACATGAAATCAAATGCAAGTTATTAGTTCATTGAACATAAAACATGCTTTACACGTGAGTTAGTTAAACTTCGCTATCATTGGTTTGTGATCAGTTTAGAGTGATCGGTTTAGAGCTGCCTAAATGAAAGTGGACAGAATTAAACCACTGTACTTTTTACAGTGAAGTGCCAAAAAAATATGGCAGTTACTGGTACCTTATGGTAGCTATTATCTTGTGTTCTCTGTCAAATACATCAAAGAAAGGAAAACAATCTATTATCAAGCTAAAGAAAACAGCTTAAAATACATATTTTTAAGATAGCTTTTCTGCAAAAGAATAATAATTTAGATTATTACACTTCATAACTTATATATAGACTATAAAAATATCAAATTTTAAATTAATTTGTTTTGTCTATGATATTAACTTCACATTATTCATTAAAAAACAAACCTATTGATAAAATAAATAATTGAATGTACATTTTAAAACTTCTAGACTTCATACATAAATGTGATTATGATCAAATTCGAAGAGAAAATTTGATATATTTTCAAAAAATATCACATTGACCATCTGAAAAAATCTGATCTATGAAATAAAAATGTAATACAAATAATCTCTTTAAATCCATCTATTCAGTACACAAACTTCCTAAAATATGAAAGGAAACAATTGAATAATTTTCTTGAATTGAGAGAAAAAAATTTTTTAAGTACAAAATAAAAGGAAAAGCAGATGATATTGATTGAAGTGGATACCTTAATATAAAACAAATTCCTACAATTTGGATAAAAATCTCTAAACCTCAGAACAGAGTAGTTAAAGAACATATAACAAAAGAGAAATACAAACAGCCCTATAGAATGATATTCATTCTCATTACAGCCAGTAAATGTGAAATACAACCATTTAACTATGTTTTTTACACAAGAAATGGACAAGAATTCAAGGAGACATACTCTCAACTTGCTGCTTTTGGCCAGAGATGTGAATTTTTCTAAGGAAAATTTGACAGTGTGTGTTAGAAGCCCCCCAAAATATCTTTTTTGCCCCTATAAACTGACAAATCCACTTTTAAAAATGTATCAAAATAATCAGGTACAGAAAAATAATATTTAGAAATATTTATCCTATAATATAAAAAGTAAAACTGTTTTTGAAATATATTTAAATACATAGGACAATAGAAACTTTAAGTTAAAAATCAGGAGATAAAACTATGTATCTTAAATTTGCAAAATGATTTCATAGAGTTTTAAAACAGACTCCAAGGCAAGATACTAAACTGTAGAAAATGGTGATTTTTTTGTTTTGTTTTGTTTTGTTTTAGGGTTATTGGTGAAATAAATTTTTTATTTATATTTTTATGAATTTTCTAAATTTTGCAACATGTCATATATTACTTTCATTTTCATAAAATTGAAAAAAATTATGAAACTATATATTGATTAGGTACTACTTATTAGATGAAATATTGCAAAATACCCTTGTCTCAAATTATTCATAGCAAATTTCAGCCTGATTTCCTTTTTAATATTTAAAAGACATAGCAACATATATTACATATATACATATACAATTATGTGTATGCATATATAATGTACAGATATATGTGTGTATATATATGCAGTATATACATACACATATGTATATATATTTACATTGGAGGTAAATGCTAAAATATTGTGATATCACCATCTTAATAATTAACATGTGTATTCTATGATCTGTACTTCAGAACTTCATTCAATAAGATCTAAAATGTCAAAATTCACTGACATGTCAAGCATTTGTAAATTCCAGCAAAATAAAATGTACACAAAACAAAGCAAAGCAAAACGAACCAACACAAAATGTCAACAAATAAAACAGAAATGTTATTTCAGGAGCACTGTTTGTTGTTCTTAACTTTGCTGATGAAACAATGCATGGCAAGGCTCAGTATTAAAGTTGAAATACGAAAACCAGAACAGTCTGTGATATCATCAAACACTAGGCAGAAAAACATAAACTTCTATACCAACTATCTAGTAATCTATTAAATTTTATCTCTAACAAGGGGAGAAAACTTAAACAAGGTCTATTAGCAGTAAATAATTCTGCCAATATCCTTCACAGTAGGGCGACTCCTCCAGCAATCTTCACGATTAATTACCAGTGGCAAGTACTTTCATAATCTGTTCTTAATTTCGCAATGTCTGAATGAACTTGGCTGACACATTTCTTATTATTTCCCTACTACCAGTAGGATGAACTACTTGTTCAGGTCATGCTGTGTCAAAGAAGTGTTAATGTGTTTATATAAACGTTGCAAGCGGCACCTGTCTTAAACACATGTATTACATTTTTTTCAGCCACAGTAGAACACATAAAATTTCGTGGTATAGGAATGTAAAAGGGGGAAAAATGCAAATCAAAAATTCTAACACTAAGAAAAATTAAATTGTTTTCGTTGAAGCAGTCTGTTAACATTAAAACCAATTTCATTATTCATTACTTTTCCTCATTTTCACTACTTATATAGGTAAAAATTTCAATGCGTTTTTTTCAAATGCTTCAAGAGTAATAACTGAACTTGTTTTCATTCTTTTTCTCAATATGTAAATTAAAGTGAAAATACAATTAATATAGTATCTCTTTTGATATATATAATTTAGATTTTTTTCATGTGTAATCATTAGATGCTTGATGAATCAAAAACATTCTCTTATGCAATCCATGTTGTTTTTATTTGTGTTATTTTGAACTGTGAAGCAAATTTTTAAATAGCTCTATTTCAGTTTCAAATATTTGTATGAAGAAAACTCATTTTCATTTCTAGTGAACATATGGCATATTTTCAGTGTCCTTTGCTAGCTCTTTAAATAATAAAAAATGTTTAGTAATTACCATAATTTCCAAATTAACATAAAACCCATTCTAACTAGTTTACATGATTCTCTTACGCTAAAAAATTCAGCTAGGAAAAAAGTTTGTTTTTCTAAGGAATTATAAAATGTTGCAATTTTAATGAATTATGGAATAAAAAAATAGAAGATGGTAAATATATGTGAAAATGAACCAACTGCATTTTTTAAATGTAGGTAAACTATTCTAAAATAAAAGTTGACTCATTAAATTGATAAGTTGAAACTGATTTAAGCTCATTAATTTTATTCATATTGTATAAAAGACAAACATCTTTTATTGCTCAATGTGAAAAACTTGTTAAAACTTTGTATTATCAGGCTTTCATTTTCCATTCGCTCATTTTTTTAGAAGTTAATATATTTATGCTGGATGTTACAGCAAATTTCTTAAAATGTTACAATAGAATCAGGATTTGATAAAATGCTATTTCCAGCATAAAACAGGGTAGGCTGAAACCTAATAAACTCTGTGCATTTTAAGTACAACTAAGTAGCTTACAAATGTTAGAGAAAATTTCAGAATAATAGTGTAAATTAAATATTTCCTAAATTTTCTGCTTTGTTATATATGAGACAGTTTGATAGAGTAAGACAAAGAGAGAAAAAAATCACAGGGTTGGGTATTACACTTGGTAGCGGGCATATGCTTGAGGGCCAAGGCTGGGCCCAGAATAAAGGTTAAAGGGCCAGCATATGGAGCCTACAGGACTGTAGAGCGTGGTTTCAATTCTAAGTGCTATCGTGGGTCTCATAGTAACTGTCATTGTTGAAAAGAAGTCACCAGCTGGATCGAGATTTGTAACTACATTAGAAGCAAGTTTTCTAGTTGTCAGTGCTTAGGGCAAAAGACTGTAAGATGTGAACAGCTGTCTCCTTAGAGAAAAGAGATCAGCTTTGGTGAATTCTGTGACAGTTCTGTCACCAACTGAGGGGTTGATAGGGGTCACACAGATGAGGATATTAAAATAGAGTTTAGAGGTCAGAAGGGAAAAGGAAAGTAAATTTTGAGTATTTCTAGAATTGTTAGGTTAAAGAAAACCAATGAAAAGATAATTCTTCCAATGCATGTGTTTAGCAAAGCAACAGCACACTGGTGGGTTATGACAGCACACAATAACTTGTTAAGTAGGTCTAGGTCTTTGGTTCTAATGCATGCAATCATCATTTTGAGTAATAAATTTGTCATTCTGACCTAAAAATTACAACTTAAGATTCTTTGTCCTATGTCAAAAATATTCATAGCTCTATATAATGTGAAGAACAATATTATAAAATATGAATTTCTCAAAGTATTTGTTATAAATATTATACTATTTTGAGTGGCCCTTCCTCCTGCATACTTGCTTGAAAGGATGGTTATCAGCTTGGAGTTAGGTCAGTAGACATATGTCTTTCTGGTGGCTAACCCCATATTAATCACATTTTTTTCCTCTATATTGTCAAATTTGTCAAAAGAACATGAGAAGAGTATAAGGTTTATGGGGAAAATTAGAAATAATACATAAAATTAGAAATAATACATAAGCATAAGTTTTATGGGGAAAATTAGAAATAATACATAAAAGATGTAAAATGATAGCAAGAAAGACAGAAACAGAGAGGCAGAGAGAAATGAAGCATGGATCCATACATATACAAGAGAAAAACTGACTAAAGGAACTGAGAGATGCTAAGAAAGAAAAACCGACTAAAGGAACTGAGAGATGCAATATGAAAGATAACACTATTGAATGTATTTTACTGGTATTATTATACTTTAGGTCAGTTTTACCCTGTAAGGCATTCATTAACAATGCATGTGCAATGAGAGGCCTTCTTGAGCCACCCATTTTTGTCAAGAAGAATGCTATATATACCACATGCATTAAGCAGGGGTTATTTTTCATAACAAAATGCTTCCATCAGCACTGATGAGGTGCTCTGAGTACCCACGTTGTTGGCATTCAATAAATGCGTAATAGTAGTAATAACCACCAATAACATGTAGTTTAAGGAAAAAAATTGGCCTTCACATATTTGTTTCTTCCCCAAAGAATAAAATGTCTTCCCTGGCCCTTTTCATCTGATGTTATGTGAACATTTTCCCATTAATGTGAGGGTAGCTCTACTTTGATAAATGCTTCTGCTGCACTCAGGAAGAAAAAAAATAGGCCATATAATAATCACTTGAGTTATATTTATGGAAAAGAATCCTATAGGTTCTCAAAAACATTTTACTCATCATGTCTAATGTAGCTAGTTTAGTTTCATTGACTTTCTCTACAATCTGTAATGCTAGATGGAACATGTGTTATACTGAATCATGTAGCTAATTTTGGATTTTAAGAGACAGGTGGAGTAGAACAAATTATATAAAGTAGAATATTTAATAATTTGACATTTAATATGACTATAGTCTGTGAAAAGGTAGCTTGTTTGCCGAATAGGCATCTAAGAAACTGACTATATTATATGGAAAGTAGCAAAGCAATAACACAAGAGAATAAAAGGAATACAAGAGTAATTGATACTTTTACAAACAATACTTGAAAATTACATACATACAAATAACTTGGTTATATAAAAAATATATAATTATGATAGAATATTTAAGAGTTTACTAAATTATATGTATAATTATTGAATCAAATTATTTGGACATTTAGTGATGTTGTATCAGATTCTTTCAGTCTTGTAAGAGAATCCTAAATTACCATTACTAATATTACTAAACTCTAATGAGTTATAGAAGATTATATGTGTATCTTTAATATTTTTTTTCAAGGACCTAATACATTCTTATCAGATGTATTTGTACCTGATTTTATTCTCAGGCTTCTTTGTCACTTTTGATTACTTGCTTGAATCCCCTACCTGGAAATGCCCAAGGATCCATTCTAGCACTCAAAACCCCATAATAAAGGACAGTGGTTAGAGAAGGCTCAACCCCTGTTTGTGAGTACGCAATGATTTATCTATTGCGGAGGCAGTAAACTACAGCTTGTAGGACCAAATTCAGATCTCCCTTATTTTTGCAAATAAAGTTTTATAAAACCACAGCCATCCTCACTCATTTATATATTCTTAATGGCATCTTTCTCACTATAAAGACAGAATTGTGTACTTGGGACAGAGATTTTATGGTCTGTAAAGACTAAAATATTTACTATTTGGCTCTTAATAGAAAGTTTCCTGACTTTCTATTTATTATATTAAAAGTAGCTAAAGTGTCTTAAATCTTACTTGATTCCATCCCATTCCTCCAGTCTCTTTTCTTTTTTCCTTCTCCATTGGAAAATACCTAGATTTTACTTCCTTCCTACCATTCATTGACTGAGTACATGGGCTTCAAATTTTCACTTGAGAAATATTTTTTAAAAAGCCTAAAATAATTTTTCATTTGAATGACTTTCAGAGATAATCATCAAATTCTAAATCCAATTCATTTTAAATAATATTTTAAAACGATAATAGTAAACATATATACAGTACTTACTAAGTGATTACAGTCATGTTCTGAATATGTTGCTTATATTAATATATTTGATCCTCACTACAACCCCTTGGAGAGAAGCATCATTGTCATTCATATTTGAGAGATGAAGAAATTTGGGCACAAAGAGTTTAAATAATTTACCTAAAGCAACATAGCTAAATGGGAGGGAGAAATGGAATTGAAACCCAGTCCAGCTGGATTATTACTAGGCTCGATGGCCTCATCTGTAGACCTATAAATGTGCTTTATATTTTAATCAACATTATTACTCCCCTGATAAAATCATTATCTCTTGTTCTCATATATTATCATAAGGCTCTAATGTAAGCCAGGTGATACATTAACAGTTTGAGGTTTCTATCTAACATATGGAGATATCCTATGTCTCTAACTTTCTGGCACTCGGTAATCCTCAGAAAGCATTAAGAGAGCACTTAACAGTGAAGAAAGAGAAGAGCAATGTTAACTTTGAGCTTTATGTAACATTGAGTTGAAATAGAATATTAGAGTAAATATTTTCTAGAAAATATAAAATTTCTTTAAGAGAAAAAGATAGCATTTCTAGTTCTTTTATCACAAATCTTACTAGGAAATGTTATAAATAAAATGATTTGACCATTACACACAATTTTCATATGAGGCAGACACATATAAAGCACAGAAACATAACTGAGCCTATAGCAGTAAATAACAGGGACATATTTACTTGGATGATGGCCATTAGAATCGAATTTGAAAGAACAAATTTGTCTAACTACAGAAATAAACCATTACTAAAAAAAAAAATTCCTAAAAGTTAAAGAGAAATACATTATTCAGACATTATTATTGTTAGAAAAAATAATTAGAAAAAGGAAAGATAAGTCTAGGAAAATGACTCTCTAATTTCAAACTAAGCCTCATCAATTACTCTAAGTAAAATCACTGGAAAAAAATTATAAAATCTGAACATCAGTAAGACATTTTCAGAATTCTCTAGTTCATAATTTTTTTTTCTTTCCTCAGGAATACATCTAAACTATTCAAACACATACACAAAATTATCTTAGCTTTAAACTCACGTAATTGTTTTTGATTTATGACCCTCTCTTCATAATCCATTGTCTGATAATCCCTTCTGCCTCAGTATTTGAGTCACGAAAATAAAATAATATACCTACATTTTTTTTCTGCAAAATTATCTAATCTACTCAATGGAGAGCAACAACAGTTTCTTTTTTTAAACTAAGCTCTGAAAGAAACTGAACTGGTATTGTGTGATATAGGTTGTACTCATTAATTTTCTTCTATATCACCACATAGTCATCATGAAAATGAGGAATGCCATCAAATCAAAAAATTATTGCTTTTTACATTTAATAAAAAAATATTGGCTACTTGGATTAACCTGGAAACAAAAATAAATTTTACTGGATTAAAATATTTTTACAATAGCTGTTTTTATAATACTCATTCAAAAACGTTTAAACATTCACATCCGGTACAGGAATAAATCTGTTTAAAGGGGTTTAAAGCGCAACCACTCACCACTAAGCTGGCCTTTGTCAGCATGCACTTGACATCTGAATGAGTCTATTCTCTGCATGGTGAGGGGTCAACACAATAAAATGGCTGTCATTGACTCATTAAGTGGTTTTGAAGAATATGACCAAAATGCTGTCTAGGTGCTCTGACACTGATCTGTGAGGAGGTCGCTTTCACCTGAGTGACCTATGAAACCTCCTGGTCAAGAAGACACAAAGGATAGTTAACATACCCAAAGACAGTAAATAATGAAGCAGCTCTTCCTTGACCAAAGCTTTATACTTAACCAAAGTCTTCTACAGGAGTATTGTCACGATTTGTTTTAGAACTGTGGAGAGAATGTGAACTTGACACCTTTGGATGGTTGGGAATTTTCTGTCCAAAATCCCATCTGTCCTGATTCAACCACAGGAACTTTATTATGTCCATGTTTTTTGTTATTGTTTAAAATGTAAGATTTCCATTGAAGAAAGAGAATGACCACTTGAATGTAGATTAAAAAGCCACTGCACTAAAGACATAAATAAACTTCTGAGACTACCTCATCATTTAACATAGTTATGTACTAAATGAGTTTCTTAAATTATAAGGTAGTTTGACACAAGATGACTTTGTAAACAGACTATGTCTTTAAAGGTCTGTTTTAAGACTTAAGTGGAGTATAGATCAACCCACATGTAATTTCAGAAATAGATATGATAACTATTTTGTTTTTAAATAATGTAATTATTTAGATTTAGGATTTCATAAAATGGCACAATTAATTATTATTCTGGATAAGAAAAAAAGTATACCCAAAAGATACTAAAGGCCATCTTTAGAAAATCCTATAGAAGAGGTTTAATAACAAAATATGTAGATAGTAAATATTTCCCTGTTTTAACCAAAGGTAGATAGATTGGGAGACTCATAAAGAGTAGCTTGCAATTAAGCTCCAATAAAATTCTTGAATTGCTAGAGTTTATAAATCAAATAAATGATCATTTAGAAGCCAGCATAGTTTTCATAGAACAGGTCACAGTTTTTTTTTAGCATGCCTTGATATAGTTCTTTAAGCATAAATATATAGTTCTTTAAGCACAAATATCAGGGATTTAAACCTACTTCTGACCTCTCTCTCATTTCAACTTCTTTCAGCTTCCTACTAAAAATGGCTGTGCATTTATTTTTGGGTTCATTGTTACAATAATGATTACAGAAAGTCTGTCTTCATCATTTTGGACTAACAAAATCTTCACTGACTAGGAGGATATTCAGGTGATGTTTAAAAAAATCAAGTTTTCACTTTTAGTAGGTATTCTAAACTTGGATATCAAGAGTCTGTCTTAAATAGTGTTCTTGACACAGTGTATCTTGAATTTACCAGGGTGCTTGATTTTTTGGTGGATCTTCTCGATGAAATGTAATTTGCTGGAAGTTTTCAATTAAAGTAAGTTAAGAATAGAGGAAAAGTTCTAGCAGCAAGCTCTAGACTTAGTAATTTTACCTCTGGTCATAATTTTTGATAAAAATAAGACTTACATTTGTCACACTGTATTATATTAGTGGTTTATATTCTCGATTTCTCTCCAATGTCCACTCATTATTTCATTGGACATCATGGACTTGATATGTGCCAGGCACAATGTTGATTCTGAGTGTCCTAAAGTGGTAGATTGGCCAGATATGGACTCTTCTTCATGGGGTTTATAATTTTATAAAGTCCTTTGAGGCAGGAAATAAATCCTATTCATTTAATTGTATTAGAGATACATATAATATGTGCTTATAAAATATTTAGGAATCCTGATTTAACATTTATAAGATATACATATTGCATTTAAAATTTTTTTTAATGCTATTAGAGATATACCAAATATATTAAACAAGTGACTACAAGTTTAAAATATTTTAAAATCTATATTTTTAAATCCAGGGTCACAAAGGATGAGATGAAATTTGTAGAAATGTGTTTAAAAAGAAAACAAGTTAACTGTAAAGATACAAGATAAGGTAGATATCACCTTAATGGAAGAGTCTGTAAAAATAGCTTAATAATTTTAGTTCATTTTCAGTTCCTTGGTGCAATTTGACTTCTAAAATAGTGAATAACATTTTAGAACAATAGTGTTTAGGCAAAAGGAAAAAGTAATTTCATTTGTCAGAGTATAACCAAAGCTAAGTTTTTCATTCTGAGATTAACATTGTGAGATAAAATCAAAGAAATGCTGAAGGAATGATTGTTGGTTCTCCTGGTGAAGAAAGGCAGAAGAGGAGAGCTACCTTGAAATACACAAAGGACTGTCAAGTGGAAGATGGATTATATATATATTCTGTATAGGCTGAAGATCCTCTGGAGACATCTCTATCCCATGAAAGCTGAGAATCCCAGTATCTCTTGTCAAAAGAAGTGAGAAAGTCATTAATGGGAGATAAAGCTATAGAACAGATACCTGAAAAGTCAGACATGGAGGGACTAAAATTAGAATAATTTGGTTACAAATAATTGGGAGTTCTTATAGAAATGGGAAATATGTCAGCTATGGAGTAGCTGGAGAAAGAGGGAGGCTTGAGTGAAGAAGGGTCAACCTCTAGAACCTTGTGGCTGCCATTTTCTAGTTATGACATTCCTTTTACGTGGAGTTCTCACTACCTCTGTGTGTCAGGTGTGGGTTCCTGGAAGAACATACTTCCTGGAGAGACTAATGTATAATTCATTTTAACTATATTTGTTCTAATAAGTAAAGTTGTTTAAAAGTACAATGAGATTTCCTAGTTTTATCACTGAAAGAATTCTGAGGCAGGGTCTGTCTTTGAATTCCTTAAAATGTGAGATTTTTTCTTAATGATTGTCCTAGAAATGTTATTTAGTTAACACAGCACACTTTAAATTGGGGGTTTGAAGAGAACCACAAAGTGTTTTATTTTTTGTGTTTGAAGTTAAGATGTCAATAGCCAATCTACCAATGTATATGTTGCATGCAAATTATCTTGACCCTTGAACTTCTGATTGCTTAGTTTAAGAAAATGATCACCTAATTTAATATGATGACCGAAGTGCTTTTTGTGCATTACATAAGAATATAAAATAGCAATTAGAAAAACTCTAAGAGTCAAGAATTTCTTAAACTAAATGAAGAATTAAGTAGAGTGGAACAGTTTATGGCTTTTAAAACTTTGAGACAATCCCTCAAAACCAACTTGACACCAATTTTAAAGAACAATACTGACAACCAACATCCTTAATGAATTTGGAGATGTAAGTTTGTCCTAAATCACTATCTAAATGTACAGCCAATATATGAGCCCTAAGAAGCCTTTTAAAAACAAACTCTAAACCATTTGCAACCAGAGGATAAACACTAAGACTACTACATTTCAATAGTTTTCTTCAATACGTTTTCTGTAAACTTGCCGGTGTTTTTCGCTTTCTGCTGCTATTTTTTGTTTTGTTCAGATGTTTGGTTTTTTTTATTTTCTCTTCCTCCTGAGAGAAGGATAGAGTGGTGGGAGAGCTAGAAATTCTCTGGGTTACAGGATAAATCCCACTTGGCTGCATGTGACTGACTGCCTCATTTAGCAGCTGGTAATTCTGTGGAGCAATGCTCAGCACTCGCTCTTACAGTCTTTTATGTAATATAATATATATTTTTAAAATTGATTGTAATTTTTTTAGCACTTTGGGGGCTGCTGGTGGTCTCTTTTTCAGGCTAAATAGACCAACTGCTGCTGCTAAAAGAGTTTATTCGACCACCCACACTTGGAAGCACAACCTCCTTCTCCTTGTGTCTCCCTGAAGTAGCAGTCAGTGAGGCCTGTGCAGTAATAACTGTGAGCAGCCTTCAGGCTCAGAAAAATGTCACAGCTTGATCCCTGGAGCCTCCAGTGCCCCCATTCAATCAGTGCTCAACTGCATGACGCACCCTGAAACTCAAAATGAAAGCCCTGGATTCATGGCCAAAAATACAAACTCCCTACCGGCTCTGCCTGTGGGAGTTATTGAAGTTCTCAGCTAGCTCGCAGACGGTTACCTACCCTCTCCTTCTGTGCCATGTGGCAAGGAAAAAAGGCATAACTGTAACATTTTTTGCACAAAGGCCTTGAATGGGATGCAGAAAGACTTTAAAACAGCAGGCATACATTTTTTAAAACATTTTGACAGATAAAGTCAAGTGATAAAATATAGTGAACTTATAATTACCTCTGCAGTTGGAGGCAAGCAAAGGAAGGGATAGCCCAGAATAGAGGTCTGCCAACTAATCAAATTTAATTTTATTTGCTCTCAAACCACAGACACTGACTGTGTGTGTGTATGTGTGCGTGTGCGTGTGCGTGCGTGCGTGTGTGTGTGTGTGTGTCCAAATCATGGTAGGGAGTATTAATTTTCAGGCCCAGATAAATAGAGAAGAATGAAGAAAGCAACACTGGATTAAAATTTTGTTGTAAATATTTACACTACACTCCAAGGCAAAAGGCACATGTGGATGTCCCCAAAATACCTGCACCTACGTGAGGGAGGCCCAATACAAAGTGTACAAGAGGTTTTTGCCACAAGAAGATAGGATAATAAATACACGTAGAAATTTACATCAGTATCAATAATCATTAACATTAGTAGTCTTTTTGATGACTAGATGCTCTCATGATCCCTGAACACAGGGAACTGTCGTATCCTGAGTTTATTTGTTTTTCTAGTAAAATCTCATCTTCTAAACTTTCAAATTATATCGTTACTCTAGTATAAGAGTTCAGAAAGAAGCAAATCATTTCCTTTACTTGCTGCCATATTTTTAAATTATTTATTTTTTCTTCATAGTATGAAATAACTAATACAATTGGCATATAAGCAGATAAATATTTTGTCACTTATGTCAAATCTTGGTTTAGAATTATTTTGGTTGATAATTAAATTTATCATAATAGAGCTTTAAAGATAATAACTGTTTTCTAGTCAATAAATTATGACTTTATCATGCAAGCAAGGTACAAATCCTATTAATTTTAAAATCAAACTCGCAGCCTGCTTTTGAACATGAAACCTTCCCAATAATTGAAATCCATAATACCCGAGTTTATTTTTACCTTTTTAAAATCTCTAATTTACATTTCTTTTATAAAACATGGTATACTTCTTAATTAGGGAAATTAACAGACATTCAGTGAATCTAAGGATCTATTAGTTATGTATGTTCACCATGGCCAAGGAAACTGGCACATTAGAAGTGCAGGGGCTTCCTCAAGCTAAAGAATTCAAATAATTTAGTAATGATGAGCATATAAAGGAATCCAAGTTGAATAAAAAATCATTTTCTCCACATTTTATTCAAGCAAAATATTAAATTCTTGAAAGTAAATAATATGATTGATCACATTGATTTACGAAAAAAAATATAGCTTTTTATTAGGTAAAGAATAGGATTTAAAATGTTTATTGGAACCTATAAACCTTATATAGATGGGGAAAAATTCTCTCATTTTTTTGGTTACAAATTGACAAAATGGTATATGAAAAAATCAATAAGGAAACAGAAGGTGGCAATGCCCAGATTTCTAATGATGCTTTGTAGTATGAAATTTAACATAGTTTTATTTTAACTATTTTCTCCCTTCTTATTGATGTCATGAATCTCCGTGTATTCAGAAACAATTAGGAACAGTAGCTTGGAGAAGCATTGCATAAATTTTAGTTTTTGTTTTTTGTTTTTTTTAGAGCCAGAAGGTCTCTGTTGTAACTACTTACCCCTGTTATTGCATTGGTAAAGCAATTGTAAATGATATGTAAGCTGTAGTTGAGAATGGCTGTGTTCCAATAAAACTTTGTTTAGAAAAGTAGGCTGAGGGAATGATATCAGTAAATGGTAGAATACAGAACTCTGAACATATTCTCCTTTATAAAAACAATAAAAACTGGCAAAATTGTCAGAATTCACTTTTTTAGTACTCTGAAAAATAATCAAAGGCTTGCAGCAAGCAAGGAATTAAATATTAAAATTAAATGGCTGAATTTCACTAAGAACAGTGAGCTTTGTAACATTTAACTTGACCTATTTCTATTCCCTACTTCAGCTCTGGGGGTTAGCCTTAAAAATTAACAGCTTGTAATCATAGAAAACTATCAGCATGGCCGCCATCAGAGGGTGCAGAATAAGACTGAGACTTCTTCAAACCTCATTCCCAGAAAATTGTCATTAGTTTATCTGTCAAGTATGCATAGTAAAGAATATGACCCTGTCCAAAGAGAGGTCTGGCCTTTGCCTTCGACCTCTGGGAGGTAATTAATGTCATACCTGATAGGAGTGTCTTTGTTTAGAGTAGTAGCTGGCCATACTGAATCTTAGGGTGAGGCAGGCCACACCAGAAACTCAACCATGTGATTAAGGGGGGAAAGTTTGAGTCACATGATATCAGTTGACCTGGAGAATGAGTTCAACCAAGTGGGCAATTGGTCTTGTATGTATAATAAAGCCCTAATAAAAATTCTGGATAATGTATCTCTGGTGAACTTCCTTGGATGTCAATACTTCATGTGCATTGTCACACATCAATGCCAGGAGGATAATGTATCTGGGCAACAATAGAACTTTATATTTGGAGCCCTCCTAGATTCTACCCTATACTTCTTTTCCTTTGGTTGATTTTAATTTCTATCCTCTCTTTCTAGTAAAACATAATTGTGAGTATAATAGCTTTTAGTGGGTTCCATGAGGACTTCTAGCAAATTATTGAAACATAGGGTAATTCTGGAAACTCCCCAAACCTGCTGTTGGTGTCAGAAGTCTAGGGAACTTAGAAGTCTAGAGTACTATGCCTCAAACTTTGCAGTTTGTCTAATTCTAGGCAGTTGATATCAGGAATGTAAGTTTCCTAGAATGATTTAGATTTACTATAACATGGTTTAGAAGGAGAAAGTATAATACAGTAGGGTGTGAGGAACATTTGAATGATCACATGAGTCAACCATGGTATGGAACTGTAGTTGTGTTTTGATTAGTTAATGGAAGTAAAAGTTACCAAAGTTACCAATTTAGAATTTCTGAGAAGTTGGTTCACTGGATACATAAAGAAATGCAAAGTAAGAAGAAATGAATTAAAAATATAATGACTTGATTATTGACATATTTAATAGCTAAAATGAAAGCAAGGGAGAATGTTGGACCAATTTCTGGCTGGCCCAAGCTATAGCCTCTAACCTCATGTTCCATACTATATATTGTTACATATCATATAAAGTTATATATTATATCATAGATGCCATACAAAAATAAAATAGAATTGAAAACGTGTTAAGGCAAATTCTGACTGTGGGCCAAACTTGGATCTCGAATTGTAGTCTTTAGCCTCAGGGCCCCTGCCATTGAGTAAAGTTAAAATGAAATAAAATAAAATATTGGAGTGGATCTTAATACTGGGTATCAGAACCACTTCCAAAGGGGGAAAAAAAAAATTATGCTGAAATAGTAGATAGCAAAGAAAGAATGATTCATAAGAGAATGAGTAAAATGAAGAAGAAAAAAGAGAGTCAATGGACTCATCTTAAAAAGGTGGAAATACTTAAATGATTATTATAAAGTGTGATGGATAAAGCAGACATCGATGGGATCAAAACAAAGTTCTTAATCTAGCACTCTTGGAAGTTGTGCGGGCCCCTGCTGTTATGCCAACATTGAAGAACCTCGAACCAGTCAAACAAAACTGCTTTATTCATCTTAGTTTGGAGGAACTGGAATAACTGTAAAGCAAAGATGACAAGGAGAGGCATGACCTATAATCACTTGGGGCAATGGTCTCACAATGTATTTATGACAAGAACTGATTAGAGCGTTTGGTTCCGTTGGCCTCACTCCCAGTGGGGGATGAAAGGGTATATACACATTAGTGAATAAAATAATGAGAGGAGAGGAAAAAATTCTGGGTCTCCTTCATAGGAGAGCCTCACTCACTGTGTTTTCAAAAGAAAGGAAAATGAACATTGTCTCAAAGATATGGGATACACCAAGTGTACCAGCAAATACATAATGTGAGATCCAAAGGAGAACAAAGGGAGAAAAAGACAGAAAAATATTTGAAGAAATAATTCCTTAAATCTTCCTATATTTGATGGGAAAACTTAACCTACACATGTAAGAATTTCAATGAATTCCAAGTATAATATACTCAAAAAGATACCCACACACATTATAATAAAATGGTTAAATGATGAAGAGAGAATCATGAAAGCTGCAAATGAAAAGAGATTCATAATTTACAAGGAATTCTCAATAAGGTTAACAGCTAATTTCTCACCAGAAACCATGGAAGTCAGAAGGCAGAGAAATGACATATTCAAAGTGTTTCAAGATAAAAACTGTCAACCAAGAATTTTATACTAGCAAAACTATCTTCCAGAAATGAAAGAAAAACAACACATTACAATATTAAAAAAACAAAAAGCAAAAAATAGAGAATTTGTTGCTAGCAAACCTGTCCTGCTAGAAATACTAAAGAGACTTGTTCAGGCTAAAATGAAAGAACATTAGACAAAACCCTGAACCCACAGGAAGAATTCAAGAGGACTCGTATAGGTAACTGCATAGGTAAATATAAGAGGCAGTGTAAATATATTCCTTTTCTATAACTTTTTTTCTCTCCTGATTTAAAATACAGCTGTATAATGCAATAATTAAAAATCTGTGTTTATGAGTACACGGTATACAAAGTTGTAATTGGTATGACATAACAGTATAAAGAAAGGGGGAGGGAATGGAACAATATAGGATCAATGTTTTTGTATACTATTGAAGTTAAGCTGGTAATAATTGGAACTTGATTATTGTCAATTATTGATTGTAATCAGGGAAACTATTAAGAAATAACTAAAAAAATATATTTAAGAAGGAATAAGGAAATTAAATGATACATTAGAAAGTAAGTCTTTAATAAAAAGAAGGCAGCAATAGAGGAATAGAACAAAAAAGACATAAGACATGGAAAACATCAAAATAACACATCAATCTAATATTATCAGTTATTATATTAAATAAAAACATATGTAAATTTCTATATTTACCTTCAATTGCCCTGGGAAGAACCTCCTTCATTAGAAAATTGCACCAGCATAGAATAATATGATATTTGTGTAAGTTCAGCTGGGAACCAATATTTTAATATCTGATGCACATTTATAGGCTTTTGCAAAGAAAAGACTTTGAATAGGTTTTCTATTTCTTCTTGTTAGAAATTTATTTTATGTGTCTTTCTCAGGGACATTTTTTATTTCTTTTCTCAACTTCTTTGTGAGCTGTTTGGTAATTCCTCTTGTAATGTTTAATTTTAACACTAAAATAATTGATTATGTTTAGCTTTTATTTTAGTGGATTCCAAAGAGGCCCGTATCTGATATATTATATTTCTCTTCCTCACAATATCTCAGTTAGAACAAAATCCAAAATACTGACAAAGAAATAAAGAACATTTTACTTTCCAATGACTAAAAATAACCTATAAATTGATGAAAGGTTGATTTCCTAGCTTGCAGAAATTTTCTTCTACTATACTACACTATACACAGTACACATAATGGTGTCTGTTCTTACTGAAATTTGCAGAGTAAGTCTGACTTTTTGTTACTGCAAAATAAAACTTCATCTGGTATGTTATTTTTAGGCTAACACAGGACTTCTGGAATCTGATTTTAGCGCTGCCTTGAATGGTGTCTTTTTTTTTTTTTTCACACATCATAGCATGATTGAGATTAGATGTTCGTGAAAAATATATACAATTACTATTCCACATTGGTATTCTGAAGATAAGTGAATAATTGTCCTTCGATATTGTAGGCTGTGAAACATGGAATAAGTCAAAACTTCCATTCAAATTTACAGACACAAGGTAGGTATTGTAAGTATTGCAGTCATCTCCTTTCATCCTTTTCTTACTGTCTTGCCTTTCTTCCACTTTATACACTTCTCCAATTTCCTATGAAAACTCCCCTTACCTTGACTAAGTAAATGATTCTGAGCACAGACAGAAATTCTAATCTTAAAGGCGTACATCATATCCTCCAGGATTCCACAGTATTTTTACATTGCATTTTTACAAATGCTAAATTGCCCTCCACTTGCAATTTAGCATTTACATACTGCACGCTGCTAAATCTAAGAAGGCTTATGCATCACTGCAATTAAACAGCAAATAACTTTAACAGAGAGACTTTTTGTTCAAAGAATGACAACGTTGGGAATTTAAACTTGGATTCTAAGTGGTGTATACACAATTACCTGTATGAGTGGCTATAATTCTCTTAGGAGTCATCTTCCATATTTTGACATTCTCTCTAGAATGTAAGTTTCTTAAGGGCAGAAGTGTTTTTATTTGGTTGGTTATCTTTTTCAAAATTTGTTTATCACATTATTCTCAATGGCTGAATCAGGGCTGGCATCAAATAGGTTCTTGTTAAAAAAAGATTAACAGAATGACTGATATCTCTCGGAATAATTGAACTGGATGATGACCAAAATCTTTTAATTCTAAATTTTCTAAGGTTTTATAACTGCATTTTACAATCAAAAGGAGTATACAATATATAATAAATGTATATTTCAATATTATACAACTAAAATATAAAGTAATGAATGAAATACATCATTATTATTTCACTTACATATCCTTTGGGTCAACTAATCCTGAGTTTCTGTTTCTTGGCATCCATATTATGCCTTTAATTTAAATCATTTTTATTTACTTTTTTCCTCCATCTGCATGTTTTATAAAGGCTTTATGCCTTTCCCAGATATGACACTAGACAGACTGTCTTTTTCACTAAAATTTAATAAAATTTTAATTTTTACTCTTTTTCTATTTCTCTCAGAAGCTGTCAAAGTAAACTATATTGGGCTCATTTTATGAAAAATATCTCAAAGTCTGTGGCTTAGTTATAGGAAAATAAGGCAAATTGATGCAAATGGAAATTGACTTCTTTACCCTCCAGAACTGAAGTCTAATTTCTGAGGTGCTGTTGTATGTGGAAAATTTTCCCACACTGCTCTACGTCATTCCTGTAGAAACTTTAAGATTCTTTAAAAGTATCTGCAAAATTAGGTGAAGGGTAAAATTATGAATTTCCCACTTGGAAGAAAGTGGCTTAAATTCTATCCAATTATTTGCCATGACAACCAGCTAAACACAAAAGAGCTAGAATGGATGTAGAGTACTGCCTCTATAATCATCACTGTATGTCCTTCAAATCATGGATATGCAGCACCACTATCCTCGGCTACTTCAGGGCCATAAGCCTACACGGTAATTACATGCTTTGGAACACTCCACTTAAGTGCATCAATAATATAGTGAGCGAACGAGTTCTTTAATTCTGCACCTGTAAATGGAGGGAAAAGTAAAGAAAATATCTCTATCAAAAAAATATAAAGAAATAAAAATAAATTAGCCAAATTATTTTTAAGCTGCTTTGTGAGGTCTTCCTCTAAAACTCAGGTGGTTAATAATTCAAAGTTTTTCATAATGTAATCAAATGATAAAATATCTGTGCGTAAGTGACTGAAAAGGTTAGGACATGGGAAAATAAATAATGGAAAACAGAAACACACAATTAAGCTTAATATTTTATCTTTAAAGTACCTATTTTGACCGTGCATTACAAAATCCCAGGCTACTTTTCCTTTTTGTTGTGATGTCTCTGTATAACTATTATTAATGAGATTTAAAAGATAACATCTACTACTCCATGACTTCTACCACAAAAGAAGAGTTAACACGCCATGGCATTACTAGACCGTATGGCTCTGCATAATATTTATAATACATTTAATATATTTTAGAATGAGGTGTGTATTTGTGTGTGTGTGCGTGCATGTGTGTGTGTGTTTTATTTTATGGACTTGAAATGCATGTTTTTCTCAGAAATGAGAAGTTAATATAGTCAATTCAACAGAGAAGGTATAAGTCAATAGAACTACAGGAAGAATAAGAAGTTGGTGTAAAACTCTAAGACCTTTCTTCCACCTACATATTTCAGTAAAATAAAATGCCCAATTTTTTAGAACTCAAATTTTTTTCTGAAAGAAAAATATTTTTGAGTGACTCATTTCCTATATTCTTGTGGAATTTCAGAAATTCTTATAAAATTATTCACATAAAATTTATAATAAAGTTGACATTCATAGTATTGGAAACAAGCCATGTTTTTAAGTGGGTTCGTCCTAAGTTTTTCCACATACAGAAATAAGATAAAAATACAGAAATCTGTATAATAGATACCAATGTTTCTTATGCAAATTAGCTAACATTTTTTAATAAAGATACTCAATGTGAAATGTCTTTGTATATTGATTTCAAAATATGAGTGCTATTTAAATAGGAAAATCTTGCCATAATTCTAGAAAACCTCATAAAGCTTGAAAAAATCAGATATGTAATGGTCCAAAATTCATAAAGGAAACAGAATGTACTGAATAACCAAAATAAAGTGTCTTGTTTCAAAAAAATAAAGAGTTATTCCAGAGTGAGGTTGTATTTGTTTTTCCTTGTCATTTTAGATTTGTAAATTGATAGATGTGCATTTGTTTTACTAAGTTAATATTCAATACATGAGTATGACCTAGTGTTCTGGTAATTTCTACACATTTACTTCTTAGAAATGACCATATTTCTCAAATTTTGCTTTTAGGACCGAGAACATTTATTTTCTCCATTGTGTAATCAATATATGGTCCTTTGCTAATAAAAAATATCTTTTGAGAAAATATAGAACTTAATTTTCCTAGTGGCAATTCTAGTAGCTAAATAACAAAATCATTACTATATTTTCAAAGCTACACATAGGAACTTTATCAAGAAGTTTCAAACAATATTTATTAGAACTATGTATTTAATATTAACTGTTTCTTCCTAATCTTAGAGTTCTGGAGATTTTTATTGGCATACAAAGTAGATTTTGATATTTGTATGCAACTCATTATATAGATACCTTGCAACTAAAACAGTATTCTATTATATAGGGAAGCTACCATTTTAAAGTTTAAGACTTTTTCCAGAATGCAAATTACATTAATTTGGCAGTGAACCATGAGCACTAAATCCAAGATGAAACATCAGTTGTTTTTTGAAGGAATACAGATAATCATCTGAGAGTTAAAACTTATTAGTATTTACAGTTTCTTTTCTCTTGCTGACATGAAAATATGAGCAAGCCAATTTTTTACAGCCATGTGACAATTCATATTGCTGAAACTTGGATTATAAAATGTAGACACGAGAGAATTATTATTGTAAAATTTCAAGACCCAGAGAGATTTTATCATAGACATACAGGCAGAATATTTCCAAAATCACAGTAGCGACTCTCTGAATACCTTATTAATGGTACATAAAGCAAAAAACAAAAGTTGAAATGTTTCAGGTTGGGTGCCCAAATGACCCCACATCCAATGTTTTTTGTTTCTTTTTTTATTTTTTTGTTTCTGTTTGGTTTGTTTTGTCTTCCTGATTAGACAGTAATTGATAATATTGAAGCAAGGGAATTATAAAAATTTAGATTACTCAATTGGCCTACATCTGTGATCTCAATGAAAATCTTAGCAAGAATGTCACCTTTGAACAGGCAACTGGGAATATTAATCAGACATATAGAAACTATCTCTTGGTGTCATCTAGTGGTTGTATTTCATCACTGCATAAAAGAAATGCTTTTACTGGTTTTCTGAGTAAAGATTGTTTTATTGCATTTGTTTCTGACTGACTGGAGTAAAAGAAGCTGCCGTTTTTAACAGACAAGGAAGGTTAGTAGCAATCAAGCCTTTCTGGGCTCTTCACCCTGGCCCTTTGCTGTGCCTTCTTATAAGGTCAAGACACATCGATGGAAAGCTCAGTTATCGTACACTGGTGTGAAGGTGCTGTCTGCTGCCCCATTTAGGCTGCATGACTGAGTGACTGGGTGTTGTTAAGGGACATCCACAGCTAATACACAAGGTATTTTCTCTTAGCTAGCTGAGCAGCACTCAGGGGATTGTGACAGAGTGAGCTGACATGCTAACAATCTGATTGCAGATGGCAATGGTAGAAGCCTTCAAGTGAGAGAGAAGAGTCCCCTGACCCTCCTGTCATCTGCTCTCTTAATCTCTATCCTAGGATAGAACACTGCACAACTATCACAGAGAAACGTGACATAGTGAAAATAACTTATCCACAAATGTGCTAAAATGTCATCTCTAATGTTATAGTTCCTTTAAGACGAACTATAATTTCTAATAGAACTTTTCAGTTTTGAAAGGAAAGGGCACCAAGGCTGGGTTGACAGAAATAAATTATCCAGATAATTAAGGCTAACTACTTTCTCTTACTCCCTGGCCGATGCACAGACAATAATAGGGCTCAATTATTTATAATTCAGGAATATTTTTCTTAAAAAAAGGATATTCTGTAAAACTGGTGTTTGAATGGTTCAAAATTATAGTAATTAAAAAAGCAAATTATTAATGAATTGTAATCACAAAATTTACAAATTTGAAATTATTAGTTTCTGTTATGTCCAATGTAACAATGATAAGGCATGATAAAAAATGAAAAAAAAAGTGTACTTCACTCTCAATTTTCCATAATTACCTGATATTTTTAGGCAAATTCTTTGTTTTTTAAAGTGATATTAATGGATTTATCAATATCAAGCAAGATATTCTTTCATATACTTATAGACACTTATTTTATATTATGAGGTAAACATTTAATTTTTTGTTAAATTTGCCATTATTTTTCAATAATGTTTGCTTTTTCTGTCTAGAGGTCTTTAATTTCTAGATGTCTTACAAGCACAAATTGAGAAAAATAATTGAATGAGAATATGAATGAGTATAAAATTTTCTAATATTTCTATTTTTTCTTTGCTATAAGTGAATTTGTTACTGCTAGTATTCTTAAAATGCAAATGTATGTACTACACATGTAGATACATAGGTGTCTATAAGGTACATGTGTATATACATATGTGTGTATGTATATTATGTATGTACACATACAACTATATACCCACACACAACATATATGTGTGTGTGTGTTTTGTTAGAGATAGATACCATCAACAGAAATACTCTCAATTCACACATACATTAATCCCAGATATATAGGACCTGTTAATGGTCTGCATATCCCCTCAAAACATATTACCTTTCTTCTAAATAAAATCACAACCCTAGATCATTTAATCTTATCTGTTTTGTGAGAAGGAATCAAGTTTGGTTTACTATCACTCTGATTCTGATCATTGTGCTATATGTTATTTTATCTTATAAAGCAGGTGAGTGAGAATAATAAAATCATTATGTGGGAGTATATGTATTTGTAACATTCATAAATCTCTCATCAGATTTTGATTCCATTTACAGGAACTCTCCCAAGCTGAATCATAACACTTATCATAATTTTAAGCCTATTAATACATTTTTAAAGCCTATTTCCTGATACTACAGCTAAAATCAGAGCACAGAGAAAAGATTTTCTTGACAAATAAAACAGGTGATTTAAATATCTTGCAGGAAGAAAATAGGGCTCTGACTTAATCCCCTTATCAGTAAACAAAATATATATTATCTAATAAGGAAATAGATGAGTCTGCCAGATCTAGCAAATATAAAACTTAGACCTCCTCTGTGTTAATAGAACTACATCCAACAGGAGCAACCTTAAGTAGCAGCTGAAACCATTGGTTAATCATCAACAGTAGTAAGTAAATGTCAATTGAACGTAACTCATTATTCTTAAGATACACTCTGATATTTAAATTGGCTATGCTAAGTGGCCTTATCACATAGATTATTTTGTTCAGTTATACGGTGATTCTTTTGGGAACCAATTCATCCCTGACAAGTCCACTGGAATTCTATTTCATTTTCTTGTAACATTTAGGTCAATTACGGGCAAGATGGTAGATTAAAAACACCTATTCACTTTTTTCCTTTCCACATTATGAATTGTAGTAATCTGTGGTTTCAGTTACATATTTGCCCAAATGTTAGCTGATGTTAAACTCCTTATTTGATAAAAATAGTATTTCTCATTGACACAACTTCATGACCCATGGTTCTTAGTAAATGAAGAGTAAATTAGCTACCATACTGGAGTGTGACATTTCATAACTGGCACCTTCATCTCCTGTACCTCTTTGTGTTTTCACTTAATCTTCCCAACAGTGCCTATGCATTGGAATAATTGCCTACATTTTACTGATTACAAAGATAAACTGATGCTCACAGAAGTTATGCGTCTTTCAAGTCACATAGTAAACTGAGAAATGGTGATTTGATACAAAGTCTGACTTCTTTATAATTTAATTTGTACAGCATATGAATCTAGCTTCCGAAAATAACATAGAATCACCACAAGTTTGTTGTAATCTAGCCTCTTAAGATAGCTTTCATTTAAAAGAGACAATTTAGTGACACGCTAGATTTCTATTTCTCTAGATCGTCAAAATCCTTCCTTTACTCAACCACACATGCAGCTAGCATGACTGTGTATGTATATAATGGCCAATGAGATAAAAGTACAAGTGCTGTGGACTCCTGGGCTTTTTAAAGAGAAATGATCATGCTCTCTTTCTTCCTTTTATTTACTAGTTAATGTGATTGTCGGATTTAAGCTACCATTTTGCATAATAAAATGGCATAGTAAGAATGGCAAAGCAATAAGATAGATCTACCTAGATTCGGATGACTCAGATAACATATTAGTCCTGAACTATCCATCTCTGAGCTACTTTTACAGTAAAGAGAAATGAAATTCTATCCTGAAATAGTTTTTTTGTTGCTGCATAACAATTTACCACAAATTTTCTGGCTTAAAACAGCACCCATCATTTATTATCTCACAGAGTCCATGAGTAAGGAATCCAGGTATGAGTTAGCTGTGTCCTCTGCTCAGTCTCTCAAAGCTGAAATCAAGGCAGTGGCTGGGATTGCAGTCTCATGTGATGCTGTGAGGCTTCTTCCTATCTCTTTGGTTTGCAGAATTGTTTCTGGTGGTTGTAGGACTGAAGTCCAGAGTTTTTTCCTAATCATCAGTCAGGAAGGGCTCTCAGATCTTGGAGTTTGCCTAACGGACTTTGGTACAAGGTCTTCTCCATAGGCCCTGTCATAACATGGTAACTTACTTCCTCAAATCCAGCAAGGGGTTCTCTGATGTGTTTTCTCAAAGTTATTCTTTCAGGAAGGGCCCAGTCCCTTTTAAGGGATCACCTGATTAGGCTAGGCCCACCTGAAATAATCTCCTTTTGATGAAATCAAAGTCGATTGATTTGGTACCTTAATAGAATCTGCAAAATCTCTTTACTTTTGTCTTTTGTACAACTTAATCATGGAATTGAATGATTATATTTATAGTCTCACAGTCAAGTGGATTGGGTTATACAGAGAACATAGATCTGGGAGTGGGAATCTTGGGGGCCATCTTAAAATCCTGTCTACCACACTTGTTTAAGCTATCATTATTTGTTTTTTAATATATAGCCAAAACTTATGTTAATACATCACATTATATTTACCTGTAAATTTTATTTGTTTAGATAAATTTGTAACCATTGTCACAGATAGAATTGTTTACCAAGTATATCTATAGATATATACGCATTTTTGTTTTACATACCAAGAAATTTATTTCTAAATTTAGTGCACAAATGCAACAATAATTTTGAATCAACTAGGATGCTTATCTCCTTGTGTTCTGTCTTTCTGCATTTTAATGACTCTATTCTACATTGTACTTAATTTTACAAATCACTTCAAATTGTTTTTAAAATAACAAAAAATAAGTAGATGTAAGAATTAAAGCATGTTTTGTTATATTTTAAATGGATGGTAAGCTTCATGGAAGAGAGATATTTTTATTTTCTTTTAGTCATTTGCAGTTTTCTATTTTGATATATTTTATTTAATCTATAATTTAAAAACTAATTTAAATAACCTTCCTGGGAAAATTATATTTGCCTTGAGCTGTCTTTAGATTTCCACACTAAAGCCAGGTATTTGATTTTTCTACATGATCATTACTTCTCATCAATTACTTTTCTGAAAATCTCCTACCCCAGTTTATATTGCAAATTGAGTTTATAAAATTTGCTTGTGATTGAAGAGGTAACTTAAGTGTTGTTTTCCCTTTTGCATTTCTCCCAAAGGGGTTAAAAAATGCTGACTTATGGACTTATGGGTGTTATAAACTATGAGTATATTTTACTCATCCTTTATTAAAATATTTATCACCATTCTGCAAACATCCTTATGATTTAGACATTATCTGGATAAATCAGCTATCTTCTAGCAGAATTCACAAACTCAAATGTCAGAATTCACATGGCCAGGCATGAATTAGGAATAAGTTAAATATGTCAGGTATAATAACATAGGGTACAGTTGGGTATGTGATTAACCGGATAGTGAATTTCCCTTTTAAAGACACATTCCACATAGCACAAGCTGATTCATTCAAGTCCAAGTTTACCAGATCGTCCAATATACATAAGGAACTCATAATCGAGATTTCTTTGTGAAATAACTCAATTTTAAATACTGACTTTATGTTTCAAAATTTGTAAGTGGTGTAGGCTAGAAAACATCGCTCCTAAGTGAAAGTGGCCAATGGGTTGGCAATGGGCAATTTCTGCTACAGAAAATTAAATTGGTTAACAATAGTAAATGCTTTATTGTTGGCTATGAATACATGTTAGAAGCCTGACACATAAGTGCTCATGAAATATGTTAATTTAATTTTATATTTCACAGAGTAATTTCCTCTTTTTCAAAATTTTTCTATTTTTATTAAATGATACATTATAAAGATGCCTAAAGGACCTGGTTAGACAGGACTTCTATGTACACAATCACAGTGAACTTCTGAATTCTAAAGAAAAGTTTTTCACTTTTCATGTTAAAAGACAGAATATGCTATATCCAGAAAAGAAATGTATACTCTCTACATTTAAAAAATTTAATCAAAATTATTGGAGTGACATTGCTTAATAAAATCACATAGGTTTCAAGTGTACATATGTATATTGCATTATGTATTCACCAAAGTTAAATTTCCTTCCGTCACCATATATTTGACTCCTTTTACATGTTTTATAAAACTTTTTTTCCATTTATAGTTTCTGTCATTACTAATTAATCATTTAATTTCAAACTCTACTCAGATATAACTGAACATTGGATTTCCTGAATTCAATAGATATGGTTTTGCCTACTCACAACTACTTCAGAGTATTGATGAACTTTGCTATGTTGTTATTTTTATGAAGCAAATTTACACCAAACTATTCTGGAGCTGACCTATGCTAAATTTGTGAGGGGAATCCACGCAATTATCCAAATCTTACATTTCAGCCTGGCTATATTTTTCTATAATTTTTGTTTTTGCTTTGGTTCCCAAACTACATAACCTGGCACACTGGGGCATTGCAAAAAACTCACAGGGGTACCATAGGATATTTAAAATAAAATTTTTTTTTAAAGGTTTGAAAGAAACAGTAATACTCAACAACTTTTGGAATTCTGTGAACTATAAGCCCAAGATAGTTCACAGTTTCTATACTAGATGGTGCTAGTACACATGATCTCATCATATCCTTACAAAGCCGAGTTTTCAGTGGTTCCTACAATAAAAAGAAAGCCCTATGCATAAATTGGTGTAAAACAGGAAATCAGGGTGGTGGTGTCCAATCTGATTCTAATGTTTAGAAACTTGTGTAGTGTCCAACAGCAGCATACATCTCATTTCTAAGTAATTACAGTTATTTAAGAATGAAGTAATATGTTACTTTTTCTTTAAATTTGTATGTACTTTGTTTTTAGAACAAAAATACTTATTAAATTGTTGGACTTCACTGCTAACTAGAATGTTAGTCTTTTTTTTTTTTTTTTTTTTTTTTTTTTTTTTTGTCTAGGGACACCATGAAAACACTTATTCAGAAAATAAGAAGTCTGCAAAGAGAAAATTTGGAAACCTCCAGTGATGGTCATTGCCACTAATCTGTAAGCCCCACATGGTTAGGGACCGAGTCAACCTTGTTTATTGTTCTGTTTCCAGTACCTACTGTAGTGCTGGGCATATCATTACCATTCAAATACATGTGTTGAATTCTTTTATTCAGTAATCAAATGACATTAATAGTCCTGATAAGTAAGCCAACTGTTACTACAGGCATGGAAAGTAAGAGAAATTAAGCATTCCAAGAAAGATATGTTTCTTAGCAAAACTGAAAGTCTGGAAAAAGTTTGAGTGGAAAATTAATTTTCACAGAGGCCTGCATCTATTATCTTTATGACTCCAGATTTTGATCTTTTTGGAAATAAGAGAAAGTAATTTTGGAAATCAGTTTTTGTATTTCCTCCAGTAATAAAATGTTCATCAGACTAGAGATATAATTATTTGAAAGTCAAAAAGACGGGTGAGTTTTTGTTTATACATGTACATAAAAGTTTTTACTCTTAAAATTGTGATTCAAGTAAAATTCAACCCTTTACACTTAAACTTTTCATTAAGTAACAGGTAGAAAATGTTCCAATAAAGACAATGAATCATTTTTTCCAGTGATTAAATATTCCAGTTATTACTGCTACATGATAAAGCACCCCAAAACTTAGTGGCTTAAAATAACAATTTACTCAACTCTCACAATTCTGTGGATTGACTGGACTCAGCTATACAGTTCTTAAGGTCTCTCAGGAGACTGTCATCAAGAGTTGCTTCAATCAGGTGACTAGATGATCAGGACATCATCTTCACTCACATCTGGCACCTGATGGCTGTGAGAACTGGGGAACTTAGGTTTGATAGGATCTGTCTTTCACAAGGCCTAGCCACATGGTCACCTTCTGTTTCTTTGCAACTTATTGGTATCATATTATGTGGTCACTGGCTTCCAGAACAAGCAGCTGAAGACCTCAAGGAGAAAACTGCAAGATTTTTATAACATAGTCTTGAGAGTTATACGGAATAATTTCTGTTGCATTGTATAAGCTATCAGCTGGTGACAGCAACAGCAGGATTCAAGAAGGGACAAATCAAAGGCATAAATACCAGGAGGCATGGTTAATTGTGAGGACATTTTTGAAGATTAGCTACCAATTAAAACTTGTTTTACAATTCTAAGGATCTAACAGAGTAGAGAGGTTATGGTGGTTACATATGTTCCATGCATATGAAACTGGTACATTCTGAAGAAAACCTTTGTAAATATTCACTAAAGAGAACTGGCATTATAGAGCCAGTTAGAATTGCTTCTAATATTAGACAATGTGAAAGTATTATGATTAAATGAGCTTGTTTCCAATTTTGTTAAATGGAGAAAAATGATCCTTTTTATATTGACCTTATTTGGGGACAATTGTTATCTTAAATTTGTTTACCTCTTGCTTCAATCTGCTAAATTTGATGAAACTGACCCAAGAATTATTAGGATTATTTTTAAAATCTGATAAATATTTCTGCTTTTCCAGTGTGGAATAAAATCACAGTTTATCTCTAAGTGATAAGATACAGACTAAAAATATAGAAGTCTTGAAAATATAACTGCACAATCTGATTAATTATTATAACTCTATCAGATCTAGACTTAAAAGCAGGTAACAGCATGCCTTGGTACTATAGGTACATTCACCATGTTTGACTTGGTGTTTTCTCTTCTATATTGATATGCTTTTAGGTTCTTAATTAATATCTCTTTCCTTATATCTCCTAGATAGGAAGTATTCCTCACTTGGCTTAGCATAATGACTCTACTCTTTTCCTGGGTCAGATTACTATTTTCTAGACCTGCTTTGTTGAGCCCTTTCTTATATCATGAAGATTATCGTAGAAAGCTTGTGAATTCCAGAGACATTTCTAGATCTTCAAGCTTAAAACAGTACCCTCACCATACCCCTTGGAGTCAATGTCAGAGACAGTAGATTATATTAATCACATTTATCTTATTTTTATTAAATTGAGTCTTATAGAATTGTGTGTGTGTTTTATTAAAGTTATTAGTAATTTTCCGTATCACTTCCAGGCAGTTAAAAAATACAGTACCTAGAATTTAATAACATTTAATAAATATGGGTTAAACGAATGATTTTAAAATTATTTCATATTTTCAATAAAGGTAGGTATTCTGTGTGTGTTTGGGGGTGGGTATTAGGTTTCACTTGTTGCATCCTATACCTAGAACTGTTTTTCCTTTTGCTCCTAAACTATCAAGCAGAGGTATGTTTCTTCATTTACTCTGTTACTGACTTAGTTTAGGTCTCTATTACCTCTTTGCTAGGCTGTTGCAATAGTAACTTAGCTAGTATTTTTTATTCTTCCGGTACATTCTCTAATGGATCATTACCATGATGAACAAAGCCCTCTATGACCTATCTCCTTGTCTTCCTCTCTTCGCTTCATTACTTGTATTACTTATCTATTATGACATATCAAATAATCTCAGACCTGGCAGCTTAAAACAACACAGTTTATTATCTCACAGTTTCTCTGGGTCAGAAGTCTGGCATAGCTTAGTAGCATTCTCTACTTAGAGTGTCACATGGCTATAATTAAGATGTTAGTCAGGGATAGGTTCTCACCAGGAAGCAGCTCCCGTGAAGGGATGTTTCCAAGGTCATTTAGGTTGTTGGCAGAATTCGCTTCCTCATGATTGTGGGACTGAAGTATTTGGCTTCTTGCTGGCTATGGCTGGAAGCTGCCCTCAGCTCCTAGATGTTGCCCATGATTCTTTGCTACACGCATTTCCTCGAAATGGCTACTTATTTCATCAAGCCAGAAAGAAGAGTCTCCTAGTATGTCTGCTACTAAAATAGATCTCATGTAATGTTACAAAATTATAGGAAGGACAATCTATCACTTTTGTCACTTTCTATTGGTTAAAAGCAAGTCATAGGTCCTGTATACAATCAAAAGGAGAAGATTACACTGTAGTGTGAAGATCAGGAGGTCAGATCATGCGGTGGAAGGAGTACCTGAAAGTCCATCTGCCACGCCATTTTTAAGTTCCGTCTGTACCAGACTACCATTGTTTTATATGCTGTGTTTTTGCATATTCTTCTTGTTGGATTATCATTTATATACCCATTGTTAAGCCAAATCTCATTTAGTCTACAAAATAAAGTTCCGTTACTTTTTTGAATAGATTTTGCTACAACTTCCCCTAAAAAAGATATATCACAATCCTTTGCTTTTCTTTTGTACTTTTTATTTGCTATTTTTTTCTTATCACTTGTCATAATGTATTAGAAAAAATTGTTTAGTCATCTGCCTCTCTTACCTTCGTGACATTCTACAAAGGCAGGGATCATATTTTAATTATACTTGCATTTTCAGTATTGAGCATAGAGCTTGACTTCTAATAAGTTGGATGAATGAATACTTTAATGAATTCCTAGAAGAAGAAACTTTCCAAATAGCCCATGTGTTTCTGTGTATTTATTAAAGGGTAAAAAAAGCCCAACTCACTTTAACCAAGTCAGGTTTACTCTTCATTACTAAAACAATAGATCTTGTTTCTACAGGATATTCTTTGCCTCTACTTTTGTTCTAGAACCCACAGAGTCACATTTCTTCCATGGCCTAAATAGACATTTTCGGTCATCTCGAGTAATAACAGTTTTTCTTTTACCCTTAAAAAACAATAGAATGATAGAAAAGGAGGGGGGAGGGTGGTGGTGGAAACTTTCTTAGCACAATCTCCTTCCCCTCAAACATGAAGAATCAGACTAAACTCCCTAAAAAAGCCATTTAAGACAATGTCATTATTAGCTTATTTGCAAATATTCACAAGGAAAAAAGGGCAAATCTTCTTTCCACGCCAATTTATGTTGTTACAGAAACTTTCGATGTGAATGTATTTCAGCAAGATAACAGTTAAGGAGTCACTTTCATCCTATTCAGAGTTTCTTTTTTGGTTTTGTAGAAACAGTTCCAAAGCACCGTTATATAAAATTCTGGTTTCCTACCTACTGAATACTGTGATAATAGAACCATAGGGGAAAAAAATAGAATCATGTAAAAAAGCACGAGACACATATTTAAAGAATTATATGTCTATTATCAGAAATGATTAAATGCTGAATAATAATAACTATAAAAATCTGTGGTTTCCTTCTCTTCCTTCCTTGTTAATGTTTCTGAATCTTTGAAATTATCTTCTCCAATCAGTAAGGATAAACTTCTATCACAACAAAATATTAAGTATTAAAATCACAAATAAAGCATTTTTGCAGCCAAAAACATACAGTGGAGAAAGGAAAGCCACTTTAACAAGTGGTGCTGGGAAAATTGGAAAGCCACATGCAAAAAAATAAAATTAGACTGCTATCTATCATCGCACACCAAAATTAACTCAAAATAGATAAAAGACATGAGTATAAGACCTGAAACAATAAATTACGTAGAAGAAACTCATGGACCTTGGATTTAGAGAGGATTTTATGAATTTGACTGCAAAGGGAAGTAAAGGTAAAAATAAATGAATAGGACTATATCAAGCTTAAAAGCTTCTGCACAGCAAAAGAAACCATCAAGAAGACAAAGAGGTAACTATCTGAATGAGAGACTATATATGCAAACACCACCTCTAATAAGGGCCTAAAATTCAAAATATACAAAGAACTCACACAACTCAACAATAAAAAACAAACATCCAATTAAAAAACGGGCAGAGGACCTGAACAGACACTTCTCCCAAGAAAATGTACAAATGACCAACAGACATATGAAAAGATGCTTGCATTCACCAGCTAGTAGGGGAATGTAAATCAAAATCACAATGAGATATCATCTCTCACCTGTTAGGATGCCTATCATCAACAGGACAAGTAATAACAAGTGTTAGAGAGGTTGTGGGGGAAAAGGAACCCTTATACACCGCTGGTGGGAATGTCAATTGGTACAGCCACTATGGAAGACAACATGGAGGTTCCTCAGAAAACTAAGAATAAAATTACCATATGACCCAGCAATCTCTCTTCTGAGTATTTATCTCAAAGACTTAAAAACATTTATCCGCAAAGATATATGCACCTCAATGTTCATAGCATCATTATTCACAGTGGCCAGGACATGGAAGCAACCAAAGTGTCCTTTGATAGATGATTGGATAAAGAAGATGTGGTACATATATACAATGAAATATTACTCAGCCGTATGAAAATATGAAATATTGCCATTTGCAACAATGTGAATGGATCTTGAGATTATCACACTAAGTGAAATAAGTCATACAGAACAAGTTGAGAACCATATGATTTCACTCACATGTGGGATATAAAACTGAAAGCAACAAACAAATGACAAAGAAACAGAGATTCATGGACACAGACAGTAGATTAGTGATTACCAGAGGGAAGTGGGGAGGAGGGAGGTAGAGGTAAAGAGGGTCAAATATTCGGTAATGAAAGGCAATTTAACTTTAGGTGATGAACACAATGCAATATATATACATGACATATTATTAAATTGTACACTTCAAACCTATTTGATTTTATTAACCAATATCACCCCAATAATTTAAAATATGTATTTTTTGCTATTGAAAGACAAAGGAAAATTGGTGCTAATAAATATTGTATTTTTTTTCATGTTGTAAAAGCTTACAACTTTAGCCAGCTAAGTCTACTGCAAATTTAGAGTACATGTTACAGACTCTTCATCTAAGGTAGACCTAGAATATTTTTATTGCTTAGAAAAATGTGGAAAATAAAGTTAATCACCAAGTTTAATCTTTTATTGATGATGTATTTTAAATCTTCCATTTCATATACATTTATCAACATCATGAAGCTAATTAATGGAAGATACCCTGTTGAAGTGTTACTTTCCAAAATCCTTATATTTTTATTTTATCTCATGACTATATCATGGTCTTCACATCCCACAGTCTGTTTTTTTTTGTTGTTGTTTTTAATAGACAAAATTTAAGATATAGAACAATAACATTCATAATGGATTTGAAATATTTTTTGAGATTAACTTTTTATTGAACTATCAAGAGAAACCATAACAAAATTTTATGCTGCCAGAAGTTATAAAGTATTTGTTTTAATATTTTCCTTATCATTTCCTATTGCAATGATTATAATTATATTGTGATATTATTATGTTATTATGGAGGATATTGACTTTTTCTTTTGGAATTTGTGTAGTGCTTTCCTTTTATAAGATCGAGAAGAAATGTATGGGATATTAATTCAGCCAAACACAGCAGAGATTTAGGTTTGATATTAATGTTTGAGAGGAAAAAGAACTATAGGTGAATTTTATTTTCATTTTTATATTCATTTTTAATTTAGTTTGATATATTTTATTTCTGTAAAAAATTGTCAGACTTTTCTTCTTGAGAGTAGTTATTATGAGGGTTACTTTCTACATTATATATTCTATCTTATCTACTTTATTATATTTACTTTCTATATTTCTGTAATATTGAATTTCATGACTTTATAATTTTTTTATGTAGAATAGGGATTTTAAGAAGGTTAACAAAAATACGATTATTTTTAAAAGATAAGTTAATTACAAATGCTAAGATAAATGTTATACAATTCAAAATATAAATACTGGAACTGCTAACTTTAAACAAGAAAGATGAGAGAGTCAGGAGAAAATAAGAAGCTAGTTTTTTATTAACAAAACATTTTTATATTATCCATTCTTTTCATTTAACACTAAATCATAAACATCTTTCTATGTTAATAAATGTACTTAAACAATATCAGTTTTAATGGATTCTTGGTAAAGAAATGACTATATAACCAATTACTTTTTTTTTTAATATTCCAATTTTTCATTTGTTAAAATACTGTTCTGATGAATCTGTTTGTTCCTAAATCCCTCTTGTCTGGTAGGACAAATTCCTAAACAGATAATATTTGAATTAAAGGATCATTTTTTTTTCTTTAAGCTTTTGGCATGTATTTTGCTTTTTTGCCTTCTGGAATAGTTATACCAAGTCACGTTCTCATGTTCATACACATGAGAGTTCCCTTTTCCATGTGCGAAAACTGTCTACTATGCGAGAATACATGTATGCTTATTTCATATGAAAAGTTTCTGATTTTTAAAATTTGTTTATCATAGGCCTTAAATGCTTTTTGTACGTTTATCTTTTGTTTCTTGTTAGTCATGCCATCATGTTATCACTTTTCCTAGGAGTGCTGCTGGCTTTTTCTATTCTAACAATAAAAGCTCTTTACATATTATTGGAAGAAACCCTCTTTTTGTCAATCTTACCATAAATAATTTTCACAGTTTACATTTGCTCTTTAAAATCTATTCATGGTGTGTTCAGAAATACAGATGTTTTAAAATTATATAATCAGATGTATCTATATTTTATGGATTTTATGTTTAAATAGCTTTGCTATATAATTATTAAGAAATATACATTTTATTTTAGGCCTTTTGTGATTCTTGCCTCAATCTTATTTTTGTGTTTACGTTTTTTAACTTTTAATTTTGAAATAATTATATTCTCACGGAAAGTTGCAAGCGTAGTCTGGAGAGCATGAACCTTTCAACAAACTTCAACAGTAACAACTTATGTAGCTATATTACAATATCAAAACCAGGAAACTGACAGTTACGCCATATTGTTAACCAGGCTATAAACATTCAGACTTCAGCAGTTTTCGTGCGCACTGTGTGTGTATGCATGTAGTTTTATACACTTCTATCATGTGTATGCATCCAGGTAACCACTACCGCAGCTGAGACATGAAACTGTTCCATCACAACAAAGGTAATGCTCCTGTGTCCTGGCTTTTGGCTCCATCAATGGATCTTCCAGCCCTTCTTCCCCACACCCTTCAAGTAATCTTTTACTTACGACACACAAGAGATACATAGCAAGATTTCACCAAGGCTAAAATCTCTGTGCAATACTACTGAAAACTCATGATTCTTTTATAAGACTGATAAAACTCACAGTCTCTGATGTTTAGAATAATATAATCCTAGCTGCAATTTATTGAGTACTTAGTAAATATGGTATGCTTTTCATTCAATGTCTAATTAAAGCCTTATAACCACTGTAATAAATAAGTCCTTAACTCATAAGTCCAGACTGAGGATTCTAAGGACAGTCTGTTGAACATTACAGCCTGTAAACCATTTTATTATTAATATTACCAAATTTTGGACAGTTTGTACTAACAAAATTGTAATAGTTAGGAGAAAGCATCTAAAAGGTTAAACTTATTCACTGAGAGGATCTTTTTTGATCTTCATAGAGATCAAAAATTAGTAAATTAAAATCAGGCTGTTGTAAAAGTGATGGTGTGAGTCACTATTCTTTTGGGAAAATGCCTGTGGTTATGTCAATTCATCAGAAGGTATAGCATTACTCAATTAGTTAAGGGTAGAAAATAGAGACTTTTCTTTTTTCCCATGTTTAGAAGTTAAAAAAATCTGCCCTTTGAGCAGATGCTCACCCAAAAAAAGAATATAAGAATAGAGATTGAATTCCTGAAGTTAGAATTTTTGATGGATTAGATCTACTCAGTTGAGTAGTTTGGATCAGTGGCTGTCATTGACCAGCCAGGTAACCAGGAAAGGTAAGGGGGAAAAAATCT
>NW_006436284.1:3103368-3111167 GCF_000325575.1 Pteropus alecto
AACTCTAGAGAAAACTTTATCCGCATATCTTACCACATTGATTATACTTTCTTCAGTTCCTCTCTGAGGCACATATATTATTTAACTCTGCTACTCGCTAGCTTTGGTACTTAACCTAAGTATCATTTTTTTTAAAATATGTAAAATGGTCATTATAATAGGATCTACTTTGTAAATTTGTTATACTTCATGTTCAGTCCTCATCATAGTGCCCGATACAAGGCATTCAAAATACAAGAGGACAAAGCAATGTCTGTACCATATGCCGTGTGATCTTATATGTACCAGAAACTAGGTAATGTTTGATCACTTCCATGCCAAATTAACTGTTGGCCTAATTGTGTCTAAAATTACTTATATGTATGGTTGATCTGAGTGGTTAAAGAATTGAGAAGAATTAGGTTAACCACACTGTTGACTCTTGGTATTTATAGCTTAGTTTCTAGCAAGTATGTGTGTGTGTGTGTGTGTGTATCTGACTTTTGGCCACAAGGAAAATTACTATAAGAATATGGAGTCACTTGGAATATCAAAGGCAATTGCTAAGGGTTCAGAAGAAAGAACTGATCTGCAGTTGAAATGAAGGAACCAATGCCAGCCATTTTATTTTTTGTTTTGCATTCCTCAGCCCTTCAGAAAGAAAGATCCATTTGATTGTATTTAAGTAATGTTCTTGCCTTCTGGCTGTGCAGGTGGTGAGAGAAAGGATCTAAACGAAGTTTTAAAACAGACTTTCCTAGAGAGAGGACCCAGCAACTTAATTTAGCAACTTCCCAAAATTACAGACGGTAGAGGAGACATAATTCTTTATACAGAAATTGAGGGGTATTAGAAAGGGCTCATTAGTTCCAGAGAGCCTAAACGCAATACATAGCTACTTTGGGGATCTTTTGCTAGTCAAAGACCATTTAAAATCCCAGATAAGATGATCTAATGGAGAGAGTCTCTTCTGAACCTCAACCAACATATTGTTGTCAGTATAAGTAACACTTTTAATGAAATTGGCTTATTTTTTCCAAGATAAAATATTCCATTAAACCACACATTGGATTGTTTATAGTTTATATTCATGGAATGAAAACATCTCTTCTATTCTGATAGAATAGACTTAGCCAACCTCTAACTTCAACGTAAGGAATTAATATCCATTTCTAGGACAATGTTGCAAAATTAATTTTTATGCCTAGTTCTACACTGTTACCTAGTCCATTCTAGATTTAGTTAATTAGTTAGTTAGTTACTTAGTTACATAGCTGGTTAGTTAGCTATAGGAAATATTGTGTCCATTAGAGTAACAAGGGAGTTTTCAGGGGCTTCAGGGACTGATTACAACCAGGAACTACAGTCATTCACTGCTTAATGAGAGGAAAATATTTTGAGAAATATATCAGTAGGCTATTTAGTCATTGTACAAACATCACAAAGTGCACTTACACAAACCTAGATGGCGCATATAGCCTACTACACACCTACAATATATAGTAGAGCCTGTTATTCCTAGGCTACAAACCTGCACAGCATGGTACTAAACAAAACAACACAAGAGTAAATCAAGCACAGGAGAAAATGATGCAATCAAGAGAAACCATAAACACGAAATGTTATAACACTGCTGGTGGTGTAACCTGACATACTGTTTTAAAGCAAACTTTTTTTTTTTTTAGTAGAAAGCATAAATTCTACAATTATAATAAAAAGTATAGTATAGTAAATACAAAAATCAGTAACATAGTCTTTAATTATCATTATTGAGTACTATATATTGTACATAATTGTATGAGCTGTACTTTTATATAACTGGAAGCCCAGTAGGTTTGTTTACACCAGCATCACCACAAACACATGAGTAATGTGTTGAGCTACGACATTAGGACAGCTATGATGTCACTAGGCGATAGGAATTTTTCAGCTCCATTGTCTTAAGAGACCACTATCATATATGCAGTCTATCTTGGCTAATACAATTAGAGTAGTATCGAAGAAACATGACATATATTTTCTTATTTATTTATTTATTTTTTTAGGTGAGGCAACCCTTGATTGACCTTACAGATTGCAAGGACCTTGTCAGCTTACAGTCCCTTATTTTTTATTTTTTACACCTACAGCACCTGGTCTTCCTAGGTGGTCTCCCATCCAAGTACTAACCAGGCCTGACCCTCCTTAGCTTCCAAGATCAGAGGGGATTGGGCTTGTTCAGGATGGCATGGCCATAGACTCTATTTTCTAATATCAAGTAGGTAAGTAACACATTTTAGTTTTTATTGCAATGGCTCCTTATGTACAGTGCGATTGGAATAAATATAGCAAAATGATTTTTCCAAATGTTATTTTAGGGAGTCATTATTATACTAAGAGTAAAATAAATAATATACAAAAATATTATGTATTTTTTATTTAGATTGTTAGATATTTTTTCTAGAATACATTCTAGTTTTATAAATACACTGCCCAAAATTAATATTTCTATTTAAACATTTAGGGCACATTAAAATCTCTTTCTCACATTCAATTAAAAACTGTATCTAAAATGTCAAGTGCTAAGTAGTGTAGAGGGAAAGAAATTTCTGAGTATCTCAAAGTCAGTCAAGAATTAAATTGATCCTAAGCATCAATTAATATATGAAACAAAAAACCTTTGTTATAATTTCATTTTCTTACTATTTCAGTTTTACAAAGTTGGTTTACCTTTCCATTCACTTGTGAATATTGTTTAAATCGTCGATGAAATAAAAACATTTATTGAAATAAATGTTTACTTAAAATTTTTTTTGTCTTTACATTAACTAGGTTGAGACAAGATTGCCATATCCTAAATGTCTACTAAAAAGCTTAAAAATGCAATGGATTAAAATGTAAATATTTTCTTTGGTACTTGTGATGCAAAAATGTAAGAGTCTTTGAATGCTCTACTGTTCAGGGCAAAGTAATGTCTGTACCACATCCAATATGATCTCACGTGTACTAGAAACTGGAGAGTTTAAAAGCCCTTCTATTCTTTCCCTTTCAGTAACTGCCACCGCCCTTCGGGGCCACACTTTCCTGTGCCAGACCCGGTGGAGCTGTGTTAACATTAGCACAACCCCCCTGACAGAAAATCAGATCAATTATAAGCCAGTTCTTCACCGAGGTAAACAGCTTTAAGGACAGACTGGAAACCCACTTGACAAAATAAGTATATATATTTGTTACCCTACTTTGTTTATCTCTCATACCTGTTTTTTTTTTTTTTTTTAAATAACATAAAGAAACCCCAGTCTTAATATAATCATGAATGTAATGGGGGAAAAGAAAAATAAAGCCCTCTTTCACTTCACAAAATTAAGTCTACCTAAGCTTGGTTTTAAAAAAGACAGAAGGGAACTGTTTGCTAGATATATCCTTTCCTCTCATCGACTGGTCAACCCTGTGATGACAATACTCTGCCATTTCCATTTTATTGAGGAGTCATTTCTACAAAGATTACACAGATATGTATTTCTGTGTATGGCATTTGTGAGACCATACTTTATCTATTCTATCTTCTTTGTCCTCCACAATGACCCCATGAAAGAGCATTCGTCCAATTTCACACAGGAGGAAAATGAGGCATAGAGAGGTTCAGGAATATATTCCAGAATAAGCTATTGCTTAACATAGTAGTCAAGGTTTTAATTTAGGCTTGCTTAACTGCCAAGTCAGTACCTTTCCATATTTCTGCCTCATTTGTTGGCTGCTTCTGCTAGGGTGTGTATGTGTGTGTGCCCTGACAAAAATCGATGAATATGTGTTATGTATTAGTTGAGAACAGAGTATATTTCCCCAGCCTGAACAGTTTCTGATTTGAAAGTAAAATCTAATTTTTCTCATCAAATAAGAGAACATATTTACATGAATTTACTATACAGTTGAATAATAAGTAATAAAAATATCCTACCCTACATTTTATGCAACTTTATAGTAGCAAAACACTTTCAATGATCTCATTTTGTTTTTCAATCAACACAGTACAATTATTGTATGAATTTTCAAATCAATTAAGACCAGTAAGAGTAGGAAGCTTAAGGAGATGGTACATGGCTAGGAATAGGAAAAAAAATATATTATACAGTCAAAAACAAATGAGAAGTATTATAATTAAAAAATAAACAAAGCACTGAATTTAGAGTTTAACAACCTTGTTGCCACTTTCCATCTGGATGAGAATGCAGTGCAAGAACACCTCAGTCCTGGCCTCCGAAGGCCCCAATTCCTTCATCTTTAAATTAAGGGATTAAAACAGAGATAATTCCTGAGGATCCTAATAGCTTTAAACCTCTATTTTAGCATAGAAATCTCTTAATCTAGATAATGTTTCCTAAAGTCTAAATCCATCCTTCAAATTATTACAATGTCATCTCCCTCCCAGAATTTGTATTCTCCTGGGTGCCAGCTGCCTCCAGGCTCCTCTTTGTGTGTGCTGTCCCACTTTGCATTATATCTACCTAGGTATGAAATTCTGCACCTTCTTTGGCTGTCAGAAACAAAATAAAAAGTACACAATGACCATATATAAGTGTAGCAGGTTCTACTGAGGATGTGGGATCACAAGGAGGAATCCCATATGCATGCACACACAGAAAAAACCCTTTCGATTCCACAGTAGACATTCCTTTTCATAACAATCATATTGGGCACCCAGCCAAGAGCAATTTTTCATCCATCCGCCTATACCTAGCCTTCCCTCCATGTATTAGTCTGCTCAGGCTGCCATAGCAAGATACCACAGACTGAGTGGCTTAAATGACAGAAATTTTTCTCACAGTTCTAGAGTCTAAAAGCCCAAGATTAAGGTGCCAGCAGGGTTGGTTTCTGATGAGACCTCTCTTCCTGTCTTGTAGATAGCTGCCTTCTTGCTGTGTCCTTACGTAACTTTTCCTCTGTGCATGGGATGTGGAGCAGGGAGGGATGGAGAGAATAGGCAGGGAGAGAGAGCACACACAGGAGCTCTTGTTCAGTATTTTGTCCTCTTCTTATAAGGACACCCATCCTGTTGGATTAGGATCTCACTCCTATGACCTCATTTAACCTTAATTACCTCCTTAAAGGCCCTATCACATTAGGGGCTAGGGCTTCAACATGAGTTTGGGGGGGAGAGCGCAATTTAGTCTGTTGCATTCAGATTACTGCAAGTTCTCTCTCACTTCCTTCTTTTTTCTTCTTCTTCTTCGTCACACTCACTCTGCCAGTGCCCTGAGACATCCAAATTCTTCTCTTTCCAATACCCTTCAGGTAATAATTCTGAACTTGCATTCCATGTACTCAGCTGGGTGGGGAAGAAAGGGAAGGAAACAGATGGAAAGAAAGCCTTCCACTGTTAGATCCCACTTTCTTTAAACATGATTCATATAAATGGCATTTTTTCTCTGTTGCACTGGCTTTTTAAGGAACAAGAAAGCAATATAATTAAATTTTCCAATTTCAATATACAAATGTTATTGTCAGAAATTCCTCATTTTGTAAGGATTTAATCGCACAATGAGAAGAGTACAAACCATTGTGAATTCTCAGAAGAGAACTATAAATATATAAAGCATAAAAGTCCAGACTTCACTGATACAGTGACCAGTCTATTTTAACACTTGGCATAAATATTAATATATATGTTTCAGTTAACCAGACAGAATTTTTCAACTTGGAGTACATCATAATTTTGCAATTATCCCAGTGCCTAACACAGGGATAGTCCCACAGCAGGTATTTAATCAATACTTGTGAAATAAATGAACTGCTTGTTTTCTCATTTAAAGTGTGATTCTATGCCCTAAAGTCAATAATTTTATTTTGGTAAACTGTATTAAAAAAGATTGAGGATATATATATACACACACACATATGGCAGCTATAGCCTGCTGTCTTACCTTCAATCAGGCATTGTGGTAAAATACATGTTAATGCTTTGTTGACAGGCTGCATATAAATTAGAGGCATTATGGTTCAAAGGAGAGGAGTTTACCTTCACTTTCCTTTGTGCAAGCTCCGCACCAGTGCATGGGTGTTGCCATCCCTTTGTCCTCACCTGGGCCTAACTTCAAATGCGAGTTGGTGCTTTTCTTCTGAATTGCATCCAGGCTGAGCGGATGGCAAATGCTCAGTTCTCTCCAAAGTGAGTTGGGATTTAGTAAAGCAGTTGGGTTACCTTCCTGGCACAAAGAACAGCAACACAGCTGAGGAGGATTGATGATCTTTACCAGTCAGCAAGAGAATTCCCAAGCACTCCTTCCATGAGGTGCCTATGGAAGAGGCTAGAAAACGAGTTCAGGTTTGTTTACTCTTGACATGATTTAAGTTTTCTGGTTCAGCAAAAATCTTTAATAACGTATTTGAAAAGTTTCAAACAGCTTGTGGAACAACAAAATGTTCTTATTAAAAAGGACTTGAATGATTTAATTATAAATTATTCGGCATATTTGGAAACATTTTCCTTCAAAATAATATGTTTCAGTGAATGTGAATGTAATTAGCACATTCACTGGACCACTGGAACTCCAAATGCAAAATGTGCCTGTATTTGTATGTTTACATCTAATTATATAATCTAATTTTAAAAGGCTGTATCTTAATAGGCACGTGAAAAAGGTACTAAGTTTTTATGATTAGCTAAAATTCCCCCTGACTATTCTCCTTTAAAGGAGAAACAAAAACATTAATTAGGAGTTTCAGTATTCTGTCATTGAAGAGTAGTTTGAACCAGGATCATGGGCATCACTAGGTATCCTCTGCTCTGTAAATGAAGACTCCAAAGATTTTCCCAGGACAATATTCCTCTTCATAGAAAAGCATCTTGATCCTGTAGCTCAATTGTTTAGCTTCTAGAAAGATCTTGCTCTTTTCCAAATGGACTGCCGTGAAGGCTGGGAGTTTGTTGAGGACAGAAGCTGTCTTTGGAGGCATCAGCATAGACGGATGTCAGAGACCTGTCATGGACATTGGTACTTCAGTTGCAAATTGCAGTTGCAGTACTGACTCACTTATTAGAGAAGTTGGAGGTGTTCCTCGCTGTAATGTACAGTGGTTAGAATCACAGGCTCCGCATCTATTTCAGGCTCAAAACCTGCTAGTTCTACCATCCTCTAGCTGGCTGTCTTCGGCTTACTTACTTTACCAATTTAAACCTCAGTTTCTGCCCTTGTAAAATGGGGTAAAGCAGAGCTAATACCCAATCCATAGCAGGTTGCAATGACTGCATAATTTAGATAATTGATGACAAGCACAGGGACTGTACTGAGTGTGCGATAAATGAGAGTAGTGTTATAGGAATGGCCTGGATTTGGTGATATCATAGAACTGTGGGTCACAACCCTGCTTGCACATTAGAATCACCTAGGGAACCTTTAAGGCACACCAATGCCCGAGCCCACCCCTGGAGATTAATTCAATTTAAAGCTCCCTGGGTGATTCTAATGTGCAGTCAGGTTGAGGCCCATTGCCATAGACCTTCCAATTTTCAAATCTATAAGGGCTTTTAGTGATCAGCGAAACCAATACCTTCATTTTACAGATGGGGATGAGGACTGGTATATGCAGTTGAATGATTTGTCTAGGATCATTTTTAGTAAGTGGCAGAGAATGCCAGTTTCCCGATCTCCAGCCCTAAGCACTTTCTCTGCTATAGAAGATGTCAAAACCTAGCATATTTCCTCTGATCATTTTAAGGATTTTATAATTCATTAAGTTAACTAGTAACGAAATTTCATAGCAAGGTGATTAAAAGGATCTAGTTAGTATACAGGGCCCTTGGATAAGCTAGTATTCTGAGAGCTTTCTTGTAGTACACTCTT